>NW_010339815.1:0-1171 GCF_000700745.2 Antrostomus carolinensis | reverse complement strand
TGTCCATGGAGCTTCAACCTGGGCTGTGCCCCAGGAGGTGCCAGTGCCATCCCCGGGGTCACAGCTCTGTCCCTGTCCCCTGTCTCTGCCCCGAGCAGTGCTGCCAGGATGGGGCTGGGGGTGTCATAAAACTCTACAGCCCCCCAAGAACCAGCCCTGCTGGAAAGTGCCATCTCCAGCTGGGTCGGAGCAGGAGCTGGGAGCAGAGGAGCCTCTTCCAGGAAGTGGGAACTGGAGAGCACTGGGCTAATTACTGCGGGTAACTGGAGCCCGGAGCCCTCTGAATTATTGATCCCACTGGGATCCTTTCACCGCTGGCTCCCCTCCCACACCGTGCATGGGGAGGGGCTGAGCCCATCCCTGCATCATCCCAACCCTGTGCAGATGCTGGGGTCTGTGTGAACCCCAAATTCGCTCTCCTTGGTGGGGTCATCTGTACCCCAGGGATGCCAACAGCACCCATAACCCCCCCACACCCACTTTTTATAAGGGCAGTTAGTGACAGAACAAGGGGTGATGGCTTGAAACGGGCAGAGGGGAGATGGAGATGAGATGTGAGGAAGAAATTCTTCACTGTGAGGGTGGTGAGACAGTGTCCCAGTTTGGCCAGAGAAGCTGTGGCTGCTCCTCCCTGGAAGTGTTCTCGGCCAGGTTGTTTTGGGGTCCCTGCTGCTGGCAGGGGGGTTGGAACCTAAAAAGGTCCCTCCAACCCAAACCATTCCATGATTCTATGATTTCCTGCCATTAGGGACCACCACCACCAGTGCCCCGTTGACCGGCAGCCCCGAATTTCACCCACCTGGTTTTGACACAGCCAGCTTCATCGGTGGCATCGTCCTGGTGCTGAGCATCCAAGCCGTGGTCTTCTTCATCATCAAGTTCATCAAGTCAAAGGACAGCACCTACCAAACGCTGTAAGACTCCTGTGCCCCCCTCACTGGGATGGATGGCGGGGGGGAAGGACCCCTAAACCCACCCTTGAAGCCAAAAATGGGGGTCAGCCCCAGTTGTGTGGGGCTCCGTGGCCGGTCTGGCCGTGTCCTGTCTCTCAGCTGAGTGTTGTCTCCTGTGGCTGTTGGTCTGTCCTCGTCTGGTGGGGGGGAGGATTTGGGAGCTGCTGGGGGGTAGGATTTTGGGAGCTGGAGGGGCTCATCTCCCCCCCTCCCCCCCC
>NW_010339814.1:0-1201 GCF_000700745.2 Antrostomus carolinensis | reverse complement strand
TTATTATTTAAAATCACTAGGAGTATTATGATAAATACTTACTGCCTTAAACAGCTGCTGTGTTTGTATTCATCTGGGACAGAAAGGGGCAGTTAAGCCTACTTTTCAAAGTTGGAAGCAGACTTGGCTGTAGAACAGTAATGCAGGTTTTGCAGCGACTTCCATGGTTTTGAAATTATACTTCTGTCCTGCATTAGAGACCTTTCTCAAGGGTTTTTGAAAATGGAATCATATTGCAGTTTATGTTATTAATTTTTCTGTCTCTCTTTCCTCCCAATCCTTTTAAAATTCCAAACTATTTTGCCTCTAGAAAATTGTTCCATTAATTTTTTATCTTACTTGCTATGCTTCTATAAATATTTCTGTTTAGAGAAATATTTTATTTTAAAGCTATTAGTGCCTTTTTTTCCAAATTTTGTATTATTTGTAGACAAAATGCCTTGTTCTTGAATAATATTTTTTATGGCCCTTCCATATTTTTATGCTGCATCACATGGCTTTGTTATTCCCTGGGAATCCCTCTCTTGGTCTTCCATGTGTTTTATTTAGAAAGGACAAAATGTTGTACTTGGTATGGAGAAGATATATTCTGAGTAAAAGAAATGTATCTATATAAAAGTTTTACTTACATTTGAAATAAATTTGTTTTAAATGTGATAGCATGATTGTTAATATCTTCAATTATGTCTCTTTACCTAGCCTTGACTCCTTGTCTTACAGGGAGGTCTAAATCAGTGCTTCAGCTAGGTATGGCTATGATTTTCTTCATAGGATGTTATTTGAAAGCAAAAACAACCCTGCCTATGACTATGCCAGGCTTACAAATGCACCCAGTAAGAACTTTATTTTTCAGTAGCCTGAGCAAATGCAGAAAGAACGGAGTGTGCTTTCAATTAATAAGTGCCATGTCAAATTGATTCTTGGGCACTTTCTAATGGTGTATTGACTACTTGTTCTGTACCTTTGTAACAAAAATTCTGTAACTTTTCTTTCTGTAATTCACCCTGATTTACTGATTTCAAAATACTCGGCTCAGGTAACGTGGTAAGACACGACTGTCACCACCCTTGGGTGTAACAGTACAGAGGGAAGGAAACAGCATGCCAAGGTGAAGCAAGGACTGCCTGCCATTCACTGGGACAGAAGAAACGCGGTTTCAGAAATGGCAAGGGAAGAACATCACTGTTAGGCCCCATTTCCC
>NW_010339813.1:25898-26118 GCF_000700745.2 Antrostomus carolinensis | reverse complement strand
TACCGGGCGGGGCTGCTCAAGCCGGGGTTCAGCGGTAGAAAGCGGTCGGCCTTGGGGATGAGGCCCCCGTTGCCTTCCCTGCCGGTAGCAAATTATCTCCATTGTCTTCCTGCTCAGCCGGGGAAAGGACAATCTCTCGAGGGGTGTTTAACGTCGCCGGTGGCGCAGGCCCCCGCTGATCCGGACGCTGGACCCGGTCCTGCCTGGGACTATCTAACGG
>NW_010339813.1:0-25857 GCF_000700745.2 Antrostomus carolinensis | reverse complement strand
ATGTGGAAGGCAGTAATTTGTCAACAGGAAAGGGGGTAGCAAGACCTCTATCACTTTATAATGCAGTCTGTTAGCAGAAGAGTGGCCTGGGCTGAGTTCAGAAGGAACTCTGATCGCCTGGCATTATCTGGTGTTGGTACGAATCCTTTGGACTCCGGGTTCGGCAGCGCTGTGAGGTAGGTGTGCTCTCTGGGTGTAGTATCGACACGCGCCCAAAAGACGGGGGAAGACAAGGTTCCCAACCCAGGTATGTCATCGCTCAGTCTACGTTCACATGTCATGTTAGGGTATAACAAAACCAGCAGCTCCTAGTTCCACAGGTTTCAATTTTGGAAAAAGGTTATATTTTTGTTCCACTTCACCTGGTAGGTGAAAACTTTTATTTATTGCTGAGACACAGCCACGGGACTTCTAGACGTTTTGAAGAAAAAGAGGTGTTCTGGTGTTTGACTCAGAGAAAAGGTGATGGCTTGATGGAGTAGGCAGAAGATAAGCCTGTGTGGCAGCTCTTGTGGTGCCTTTAGTTGGCCTTTGCCACAAACGTTTTTCTTTGTTACTTTTAAGCAGACTTTAGGACTGACAAAATATATTTAATGCAACAGATGTTCAGCAGAACTTAGATAAAGATGGGCCAGATGTTCTGTTAGCGGCTGAGAAGCTTTCAAAAACTAAAGGTATAGCTTCCCCTATTATAGAAAGGTGTATATAATCTGTATTCCTGCATGTCATTTAGTAAGTGAATGGCAAATAAATATTAGGTACATTTGAAATAGATAGCTGTTAAACTACCCAATGTTTAATTGAGATTTTTATAAAGTAATTGGCTACCTTTTCCATATAATAAGTAGAAAGTATTTTTGTGTTTCTTCTTTAAACCAGAAGTGAAAATAATGTAATTGCCTGTACAGACAGTAATACACATGAAATCTTGAGCTAGCTCCAAAATGCATTTTTTTGTGTTCTGTGCACATCATTATCTGTATATAGTAACTTCCTTGAAATATATTTTAGCTATTTTCTGCAGGTATTGAGTTGCTGAGTGTGCAGGAAATTGTTCTCTGCAAGTCGGGGTCTCCAGCAAATGACTAACTCCGTTGCATGAAGGATCATGCTCACCAGCAACTGGCTTTTGTTTGCAGTTTTGAATCAAAACCTCATGGTCTGCGATGTACTGCACGAGTACTAAACTGCTGTAAAATCCAAATATCTGTGCCCCTTTGAAAACACCAGACATTACTGAACCAGTGCATAAGAATTGTTTATTATTGGAAATGTAGCTGCACTGATCTTTCACAAATCTTTTGTGATAAAAATAGTTGTTAAACCCTAAATCTGCAAGCCCTCATACACCTAAGCAGTTTTAGTTGCGCGCATGGTCTTGGTTTTGCATACGTTTATTGAAGTCATACATTTGCTTGCAGGATAGTGGTGTCAATTTGTTAACTGTAACACATGTGTTAATTGTAACACAATTAGGACAACTGTGTTACCAGGTCATACTTTATTTCAGGTCTGAGGGTCTCTCTCTGTAAAGATGAAATCCTACAGCAGTGAATGCTATTCTTGCACGTGGCCCAGCACACACAAGTTTTTTTTATAATTTATGTTTAATGGTTGTCCTCGGTTGACCTTTTATTTTGCCTTAATTTTGTCTGAAGTGCCCCTGTTGAGCTGATGGGACTGGTTTTCAGTAGAATGATCATTTTACCTTATCAGAAAAGGATGTGCTTCAGTCAGTAATTGATATTTGTAATTAATGGAAGAGTTAAGTATCTAGATCTGTCTTCATCATAATCAGCAAAGTTTTCACTGACTGGGGTGTATGATTCTTGAATCGTCCAAGCTTTTGTTATTTTTCCTTTGACCTTGGCTAAAACATGAGTTGTTCTATGCTTTATTTCTTCTTTCACCAAGTTTTATCAGGTTATATTGCCTGCACATAAAATGCTGTGAGAACTTTAAGAGTTGAGATATGCTAAAAAAATGCAAGTATTTCAGTCTCTTTGGCTTTACTTTCCTCACTGTGAAAATAAGTTATAGGGAACAATGCCACTAGCTCTTGTGTCCAACAGCTGCTCATGTAATTTCCAGCTGATGATGTACCCTGAGTTGTTTGCCCATCTCTGTCCCTGTCTTACAGGGGAAAGCTGTGTTTTACAAGGACTTAGAGCCAGGCTCTCCAAGTAAGCTACTGGAAAGCAGCAAGAAGATGTTGTTGCCTTTTGAAAGTCTTTGTACTGTGTGTATAAAGTGTTTCCCAGAAATGGTGATGAAAATAGATGTTTTTAACTATGCAGCTATGGAATGTCACTCTGAAAATAATACACAGTGTTGTTTCATCTTTTAATATCAACATATTTATAAAGGCACAGTTGCTAGACAGTACTTTTCTTGCAGGTTTCTTTTTTGTAATTCCAGGGAATTTATAACTTGACTGTTACTATGTCTTGTAAGTATCTGAGATTAATCCCAGTACATATGAGCTATTAAGACATCTTTTTAGACTAACCACATTTTTGTGTCTGAGAATGTTAAAAAAAATTTAAAAAACCAGTCCCCAATAATTCATAATAATAATGTCAAAGCTTAGCAGAGTTTGTTTAGGAAAATGTTATCATGTTGCTCTACTGAAAAGTGCTTTTCAAAAGTTAGGTTTAAGCTTTTTCATGTTCTAATAGAAGTGACAGGAAGGAAAAATGTTTTGACTTGTTGACTAGTCACCATAACATGCCATCACTTTAACAGAATACAGTAGGGCCTAGTTCAGTGTCTTTCATTGCCTGCTTAATAGATACAAATGTCAGAACGATGGAATGATTAAATTAAATCATTGGACTCTTTACTGGGAACTTTGGAGTGAAAAGTTGTCATAAGGGAAAAAACAAGCTGCTTATTACATGGTGCCCTTCACCCAGGAATTTCCAAATGCTGAAATGCTGTTTTGGATATTTCAGGGTAGGTATTTATAGTGTTACCCCTATCTTTAATTTTTTTTTAACCCTTTTTGACACGGTCTTCATGTATAACACCTACGACTATATATTGATTGTAGTGTGAGTCAGAACAAGAAAAGAGCATGATTTTCCAGGCTTCGATTATCAGATCATGGGTTCTCTTTTAAAGTTGTTAGTATGACGTTTTACCAAAGGTGACTGATTATTTTCATGTCCCTTCTATCTATATATTTTAGTGTGTGCTGGATGAGAGATGTTTTCGGAAAGGATGGTTTTAAATTTGATGGTTTAAATTTCTGGTCCAGCACCAGAAATCCCCTTGGGGGCAGTAAGGAACCAAGAGAACTGTGTCTTCATTAGGAAGAAGTTACTTTCTTGATGCATGTTAACTAGTACAAGTTAAAATCCTAGCAGACAGGGTGACTTGCCACTTTCTTGTGACTTGGCAAATAGTTATTACTGTGTGTGCTTAGCTGGCTTTTGCTAGGAGCAGATTCCTTTTTCCACTGCAAACAGAAGAGCAGATAGGCTTCAGAACTTGCAGACAGTATTCCGATGAAATGAGCATCAAGGGTATTTGCAAGGTCTGATAAGCATGTATGTATTTGTTGTGGACCTTAAAATGGATTTACATATACATTGTAGCTGCATAAGAGGTGGCAGAACTAGCTTGCAAAAAAACTGAGGTCAGAATGACTTCCACACCTGCTGAGTTCTTAAAAAAGAATTGAAAGAGTGCTACAGAGCAGTTTGCTGATTCAGCATGACCTTACAGTTCCTGACCTTACCTTTCAATAAAAAAAAACCCCACAACCCTGTTTCATCTCAGTGTAATAGTTGTGTTCACCTAGTCCTGTTATGGTCTAGATCAAAAATTGGATTTTTTGGTTTTTTCAAAATTGAAATGGCAGTTTGTTAAATTCTTAATGTCTAAGAGGAATGCATGGAGTTCTTTTTACCTGAGATGAAGCTTCTTGATTTTATAATTTAGTGGCGTGCAGGTTTTGTGTAAGATATGAATAATTCTAGTATTCAAGATGTATGTAACTAACTTTAGTGGATGTCATTACTGGGGGAAAAGTGCTTTTCTGCATCATAATTAACTGTTGATAGTTCATATACCATGAACTGGTCTCTTTAATGTTAGCTTCAAACTTCATTTGCATTTCAGATTATGTAGGTGGCATGACACTTTTTTCAAAAGTGTGTTTTAGCATGTGGCTAACAAACCAGCTCTGCTAGGAAAAACTGCAATGAAATATGGAAAAAAGAGTGTGTGTTCTGGAACTGTGATTGATATTAACAGACAGTGGTGCAACGTTTGTGGTCTGATAGAATACATTCCTCAGCTAGCAGGGCTGCATAGCAAAGAGTGCTCTTGGGAAAAGTCCCTGAATTCTTTGGCTCTTAAACAACGAAGTCATACCAGTGACACGGCATGTTGGAGGATTTGTAAGGGGGAAGGACTTCAGATGAGTTTTGGCTTTATTTCTTTTAAATGTTGAGTTACATGTTGGGAAATGGACTTAGACTGTGACAGAACCATTTCTTTTTCAGTTATCGTAGTTCTCTACATTTAATATTTATTTTAAAAGGGTGTTTGTAAACAAGGAGCAAGAGAATCAAATACAAAGTTTTACTGATGTCAAAACTTATGAAGTCACAGAAATTGTTTCTATTCTCCATGCTGTTTAGGGTATGTGATAGCAACCATTGTGAAATCCTGACTTTAATTCTCACATGCAGGACTTCTGTGTAGAATGACACTGCGTGCCAATGGCTTTCACTGAAGTGGCATCAGTGCACCCGATTCTTCTGGAGGCTGGGGCGTGTGTGGGCCAGGAGAATCCTCTACAGTCAGATAGTTTCCTGGTAGACTTTTAGTGAATCTTCATTTGCAGCTTGCTTTTTATATAGCAAAATATTCTAGCTATTCGCATGCACTAAAACCAAAAAGCCAGTATTTTTATAGAATATGTACCTAAAATAGGTGTGTTTTTTTGTTTGGTTGGGGTTTTTTTTAGCAGTGCTGTCAGTGGTGAGGAACATGATGTCCTCAGAGGCAGCCATCTTTGGAGGGTAAAAATACTAAAGATTAAAATAGCTGAAATGGATGTGTGTTCAGTATTTTTTAATGTCATAGATACAAAATCAGCACCTATGTGTGTCTTATTTTAAGTTCAGTTGTTTTTTCCAAGTGCCAATGAAACATTGGATGTTCTTTTTGGTAGTAAAGCAAAATAAGGGATTAAGTGACAGGTTATTGTAGTACCTGGAATTTTATTTGACCATTCAGTACACACAGACCTTGCTATAAGCTGTCCTTACTCCTCCTGCATTTCAGTTTCTCTGAAATCACCTTCCTTTCGGTGGCATGGGAGCGGGGTCATTGCAGAGCTTGGGAGTCCTTTATATTCCATACAGAATGCATGGATGGAAGCATTGATGTAGCTCTGTGTGAATTTAGTTATGAACTGAATGGATTAAGAGGAGGCTTTGTTTGGAAAGTACAAGGTATTTTACTTACACTATTTTATATTAAAAGCATAAATTATTTCTAGTCTGAATCTCTGCTTTGAAGGACTAAACGTGATAAAGTAGCTCATCCTTGTGGCTGATTGGTGTCTGATGCTTGGGATGTTAATAAGGATCATATTTAAAAGATTAAAAAAAAAACAACCCTAAGGTAATGGTGTAATTGTTTTGGTCCTCTCCTTTAAAATTTGTTATAGTTTAAAGAATCTAGTGAAAATATATTAATCCCACATACTAATAGAACTGACATTTCTAGGGAGCTTCTCTAGCTTGCTACAGTCATAGGCTCAGTCCTGTTTTTTTAATGAAGAAAAGATTATTCTTTGGTATTTTATTAAATTTCAATGTGTGTCCGTTTTGTACACTGCTGTCTATTTTTTTTGTTGATTTTATGACAGCATTTTTGTATCAGTTTGTTTCATTATTCTCATTAGTTCCTTGATAGTTCTTAAGCAATTTCCATATTTTTTATTGAAATTGATAGTTTTTATTAAAAGCATAGTTGTTATTTATCAGGAAAAAGGGAAAGTATTCATTTTCAAAATTCTAGGATTGAGTGCTTTTCAGTTTCCAAACATGAAATACATTGCAGATTTTCATGATTAAAAAGGTAGTTGTTAAGTTTATCATGGTTATTGTGTAAAGACATCAGTTTGCACTTGTAAGTCCATTTTATACAGACCTTAATATGATCTTATTTGTAGGTGAGTTAAAGGTTATTGAAAATGAAAGGTTTCTTCAAGTTCCTAATAGCACATAGTTCAGGAGTACTTCTACTGACATTAATATTAGGCATATAAATAAATACTGTGCTGAATTAGGGTCTCATGTCATTTGGTATGTGTTGCAGGAGAAGTATATTTATTAATGTTACTTAAGAAAAGAGGTAATTTAACAGACCTGGAGCTGTAGTAGCAATTAATACCAACAAGTGAATTTTATTTTAAGTGTATTTATTCAACTGCTACTTGACAGTTTAAAACATACTTTTTTAATTTGAAGTGTGTTTGCTTCTTTGGGACTTTCTGGATGTCAGAGGGACGTGGGTCAGAAAGATTTGTGCTCATGTTGCAGTGTCAGTTACTCCCATTTCATCAAAATGCCCTTGACAAATAAACATTTCAGTTGGACCAGATGTGAGTGTTGCTTCTGTGGGTTTTCTGTAGCCTGTAGATTTTTAGTGCACAGGATAAATATGTACAACAACATTTTAACGTTTTGGGGAGATTCTTAAGTCAAGTTAATTCTTCATTTAAAATCAGTTTTAAATAACAGGAGATAGAAAACAAGCTACACTAATAAAATTTTAGCATAAACACATGAACAAATGTCATGTCCCAGGCTGTCCCTTTTCCACTTGTTTATACTAGAAGTTATAGAAGATATTTGCTAGGGAAAGTTAAAGTTGGAGGGAAGAACCCGGTGCTGTGAGTGAGCTGGGCAGTGTTGTGTGCTTAGGAAGAATGTTGACATCATTTCATACTGTCAGAAGAGCTTTTGGACCTACTAAAAGAATAGAAGGATAATTTCTGATTGTTTCTCTTCATGATATTAATTTGCTCTGTTGCAGTATCTGAGACACTCATTTGTTTTTGGTAAATGGATAGTATAATTTCAGTGGTCTTCAAAGCATTTATTTGCTTTATGTCGGGAGTAAGAAACTGAGTAACAAGTAGGTAAGAGTTGTTTTGCTAAGAGTTCCCTGGGTTGTTATGTAGATCTATGCCGTTGCCTTTGACAGAAGTGCTGCAAAGAGCATAGGAAATAATATTGACATGTCTGTGAAGATAAAGCAGAAATACATCTTGGCAATTTGAGTCATGGGGTAATTAGGTTAGAAGGGACATGTGTGGATCATCGGGTTCAGCCTGAAGCAAAGCTGTTTCAAAGTTAGATGGGGTAGGTAGGGACTTGTCCAACTGACTTCTGAGTATCTCAAAGGACGACGTCCCACAGCCTCTGTGGAAAGACTGTTGCAGACCTTGGCCACCCTTGTGAATTTTTTTTTTTCCTTTTGCAAAATAGGAATTTTCCTTGATGCAACTCATGTCCATTGACTCTTGACGTCAAGGAAAATTATGTTGTTTTCCAGTTACAAAAAGTAGAGTTAGTTTTTAAGGATTACAATTCACTTTACCCAGGGAAATTAATTTGACATCTCAAGTTTTTGCTTAGGAAAGGTGAGTAAAGGATGCTATAATAATGTTAAGGTTAGTTTCCTGGTACTGAAAATGCAATGTAGTATTTAGTGTACCAGTGGCATTTCTCATTATTGTAAGAAAAAACAGGTTTTGTTTTCTTTGTAAGTGAACTCTTGCAGATCTTGCAAAGTTGTTACTCTGGGGATGTCACTCTGTTTAGACCTCCGTACTGTTTGCTGTTGAATAGATGTGCTGACAGTTGCTACAGTAGTGTATAAATGGTCACTTGAAACTGCCTTTTTTTTTTTCTCTTTTAGAAAGATGAACTATGAGTTGGACAGGCTTGCTTAAGGCTGGGCTTATTTCTAAAACATAGTTGTGATCTGTTTCTTAGATTATTATATAATTAATTCATACCTTGTTAAAGGTCACTGTAAACTTGCTGCACTTGGGTTTTTCTGACTATTTAGATATTCTTTCAAGTTAGTATTTTTTCTGAATGAAGAACATGTTTGGTGACTGTAAAAGGCTGATTCCTGAAGCCTGTTTAATGAATTCTTCAACTCTTATTAATTTAAACAGCAGGGCTTTTCCTCCCCCATGCTGTCTTCAGAATACAGCGAGCATGAAACTTTGCAGTGCTTTGGTTGTTTAGCTGACTACTGTGAAACTGTCTGAATGGCTGGTATTCTATTGACTGCATTACATCATGATAAAGATATTGTAAATCCTAACAGGAGTATTCAAAAACTTAACAAACTATGACTAAATAATATTCTTCTTTTTTTCTCTACAGGCTCATAAATCAGTGAACTTTGTTTCAACTCTGCTTCAGATCACTATGTCCGAACAACTGGATTTACCAGTGAGACAGGCAGGCAAGTTTTCCAATCTTTTTTTCATTGTATCTATTTTAACAGTACCTACCCACAAGCACATTCTTAGATACTGTTAAAGAATTACAGTGGTTTTAATATCAAATACTCAAAATTGGGAGTCACTCGAATTACAGTCATAATGAAGTATATCTGGCAGCACACACTGAACAGGGAAGACAGAAAGAAAAGGTGGCTGCTCCCCTTTATCTTTGGTGAATAATGATCTTTGGGGAAACAGTGGTTTATGATGCTGGTACACTTGGCACAAGGAGCTAATTGAACCTTTTACTAGTAATGCTAATGTTTCTAAACATTTTAAGTGGAAGGAAACAAATTATGTCTTTTGGAACCCCACTGATCTGCACATGAGCCATCACTAAAATTGGATATTGAATGTTATCAACTCCAAACAAACATCACCCTTAAAGCTGCTGTGATTACTTGATAGAGGTTTCTAATATGATACTTCAGTGCTTTTTCTGACGATTCAGGAAGTGTGATCTTGATCATTTATTTGGATCTTCGGTGTAGTAGACTATTCTAAGTTGTAGCATAAGTCTAGCTTGCACTTTTATTTTACAGCTTGGGAGTACCACTTAGAAGATGAGTCAAAAAAGTTATTGCTTAACATGTATGACATGCAAAAAAAGGGGGAGGTTTGTAAATGACCTCTGAAAATTCACCCTCACTCTAAGCCAATTAAAAACCAAAGCAGTCTGTAGAGAGTGGAGACAGCTCAAACAACACACAGCTTGCAAACAGAGCATATTTTGCAGAGCAGTTGATGGCATGATAAATCCCACTGCAAACAGAGTGGAGTCTGCATCACTTCTGTCTTGTAAGAGCACATATCTGCTGAGTGTTTCTTACTTTGCAGACCCTTTCAGAAACCCTTTGGATTCTGAGTCTTCAGAAGGTGCATATGAAATTTGGGAAGAGAAGTTGCTTTGTGGGTTTGCACATAGAATTAATAGTAACTTTGTTATTAGTTTGTAATTTGAGATTTCCTGATGCATTTTGTAAGTCCTTTTATTTCCAAGCGCTGTAATCCGTATTCTGCCACATAAGCAGTTTGGATTTGGTTGTCAAATGGTAAATGCAGGAGTTTGTGCCAGCAGCCTGATTGCTAAAGTGCTGTGGCTCATAACCTTGGTATAATGAAGCTGTTTCTCTTTAGCATTCACTCCTGCATCACAAACTTAATTAGCCTTTTTTTTTTTGCCTACAAGGAATGTTTTAGATAGTCATTAGTATTGATTAGCTTTGTTTTAATGAAAATACTAAGAAAATAATTGTAAAGGATTTTTCAGAAATGTGTGGCTAAAATATTCCACAACTATTCTATCTATAGCACAGATAAAAGCAATACATTTAGTATTTTTGTATAAAACACATTCTTTACAGAACAAAAAATAAAAATGTCACAATAAATGGGTAAAAGAGTATTATTATGTTAATAATTTGCATGGTTTATTTATTTTGATTCTCCTAGTCAGAGATGGTCAATGAATTGGTCATTTCAATCAGTTTTGTTCTAAAATACATCTTTTGCAGAATGCATGTTTGTTTTGTACTTTGAATGGCTATCAGCTGATTTTTCACTTTTGTCTGACAGGGGTTATCTACTTGAAAAATATGATAACCCAGTATTGGCCAGATCGTGAAACTGCACCAGGAGAGATCCCACCTTACTCCATCCCAGAAGAAGATAGACACTGTATTCGTGAAAATATTGTAGAAGCCATTATTCACTCTCCTGAGCTGATTAGGTATTCAGTTTTAACCTGTTTTTTAATTGTCTGTGGTTTCTGACTGTTGGGGGTTTGTTTGGGGTTTTTTTTTTTTTGCTCAACTAAGATCACCTTCTTGCTAAGCAGCATTGTCATAGATTCTGTATCCTAAGCATAGACTTAATGTAGATGGAAAAACAGTTTTCAGCTTGTGCAACATGTAGAAATTTAAAGTTCCTCAAATGGAGAATATTAAGCAGAAAATACAGAACCTAAACCTTCTAACCAGAAGTTGAAATAAGTCTAAATTTGGGCAATATTAGCTGTTTCAACACCACAAGAATAGTATTAAAATAATAGTTGTAACTTATTTAATCCTTCTGCATTTGATTTCCAGAGTACAGCTTACTACTTGCATTCACCATATTATCAAGCATGATTACCCTAGTCGCTGGACTGCAGTTGTGGAGAAAATTGGATTTTATCTGCAGTCTGACAACAGTGCTTGTTGGCTTGGAATTCTTCTTTGTCTTTATCAACTTGTGAAAAACTATGAGTAAGTTTTTTCTTCCATATGAAACAGCAGAATAAAATGTATTTGTGTATTTTTTGTATTCTGTATGTATAGTGTAACCATGTAGAGTCGTGTGTGGAGTTGCACAAAGGTGATAGAAATCTAATTTTAGAAAATAATTCTTGAATACTTGCTATGCAGATGTTGGCTCTTCTCCACTAATAAATTAAAGAAAAACTGCCTTCATTAAAGGTTTGAGACTGGACAGAATAGGGTGTTGTAAAGCCTTAATTTGGTAGTTGTTTTTTGTGGATTGATAGCAGTAAGAAAGTCTGCTCAAAATCTCCGCTTTTGCAGAAAATTACTATCTATTTAAACTAGGTTTAGACACTTAAGTGTATCTAAGTATCAGTGACAGTAAACATAAAGGTTTCAAAGTGTGAAACCTTGAGTGTTGGGAAGTTCAGAATTAGTTGACTGTTGTTGGTATCATCCTTTTGAAAATTTTGATAGCCTTATCCATCCCATCATAGGAAATCTTTATCAAACCTTACTGTTCTCCTATATGCAAGGTATTGGGCTAGGACTCAGGTGACTGTTCTCTGCTTTGTATCTGATGTTATGCTCAGAGCTTTAAAGTTGAGGTTGCACTTTTCTCTGAGAAGTTGGGTGGAGCTTAGCTGCCACTGCTGCCATGTAGGAAGTTCATTTGAGCTGGGTCAGAAAAAAGTGCGATTTTGGGATCAGGGAGTGGAACTGCTGGAATCCACAAATTACTCTTTCAGAGTACTGCCATGGATAACATTTTTGTTTCAGGTACTGGATTTAAAACATTGCATTGAAAAATGTCACTTGTCTGGTTGCATGAATTTTACATACATTAGTGTAAAGCAGGTGAACATCAGTTTCCCAAGAATCCTTTTTTACAGGAATACTATAAAGACCTTTGTAATCCCATGTTGGAGTTTTTTCTGTGGCTAAAAACTACAAGTTTGCTGGGAAAGGAAAATAAACTAATTTCTCACTTGATTTTCAAATTTAACATCTTTAACCAAACATACAGCAGAGATCTGTAAGATATGAAACATGAAGTGTTCACTGGTGGTGTATTATAGTTAAAGCAATCTTTGTTTAAGGAAGAATTTTGATATGAGCACAGTGAGTGTGTGATTAACTAAGGTAACAGGTGTGTTCATCATCTTAGTTGATCAAACACTTCAGCTGAGCCAGCAATTGCTCATACTTGTTTAGCTTTCTGGTGAAGTCAACAAGGGTCAGTTTCACAAACCATGTAGGAATATGCACATTTCATTGTGTAACAATACGGGTGCAAGCAGGTCTCTGTAAAATTTGTTAAATTACTTATGTCAGGTTTTTGGGGAATAAATCTGCATAGTGTTATGACTTTGATCAAATTGTTACTGCTTGAGTTACAGGAATCTTTAGCTGTTTAATTTTTTTTTCCTTAATGTTCAAGGTAAAGATCTTGGGGCTTTTCAACATTATTTCTTTTTCTCCAAATCCAACGAGGAAGATCAAATGGCTGCTCTTTGCACAATCTTTTTTTTTTTTTTCTGGTATTTTTCAGTTGTGTCTTTTGTGGAAATCAGAAACTGAGTTTTCCTGAGCAACATTTAGTCCTTATATTTAGTTTTCTGTTTCAGAAACTACATGCAAACTGTATTATTGAACAGGATTTTGGAACTCAGTGTTCTGTAGTAGTTTTTACAGAACATGCCATCTGGCAGCAAATTGAGTAGACTTTATCTTATATTGCTGCAAATTGGCACTGTTTAAGAGGCTGAGCATTGATATTTAATATTAGTGAAAAGTCTACCAAAAATGTATTTCAAAACAAAACCCAATCCCCTAACCTAAAAATCTCACACAGGAGTCCAAGAGTATTATAGTATTAATTGCTTAATTGAAAAATAAAGCTGTACAGTCTTAAAGTGGTATTTTACTTTGTTCTTACTGTCATCACCAGTATGGACAATATCCTGTTCTGCCGAGATAACTCCTGAGTCAATAAGGACTTTCTTCTTTGTAAGATAAAAGTTGGGGGAAGATTTCAAAATGGGGCTTCATTTCCTTTTAGGAATTTTGAAATGTTTTGAGAGAGGAAGTGGAGTTTTGTTTTCAGCTTAGGTAAATCCAGCATGGGAAGGTCTGAGGCACTCTTTCAAGGGGGGTTGCAATCGAAGCCTGCTTAGAGTCCACCATGTAGCCTTGAAACCTACATTCTCTATCACATTGTTAGATGTAGACAAATTAAATGTCAAGATGAGAGACATCAATGGTAAACTGTGAGAGACTTCACAATTTACTTTCTCCAATGTCAGTGAAGTAATCTAGCTTCTGGAAATGTTTTGATAAATCGTGAACTCTGTTAAGTGTCTTTGGCATTTTCCTGACTAGCCCAGCATCTGCCACTTCTGGCAGTAAATGTGTACCATTTGCTTGCAGTTTTTGTAGTGCTCTGATTGCTTTTCACTACAGTAATGGTGTGACTAAGCATGATGTAGTATTCAAAGTGAGTAAGTTGACGGGAGTGCATTACCAGCAGAAGACTAATGTGGGTATATAGTGGAGTAATGGATGCTCAGTGGTTTTCTAACTCGCCTCTTAACTGTAATGTCTGGCTATAGCTTTATTTCAAATTCTCCAACAAGAAATGGCTAGGTTTTTTTACAATTCTGTGTTATGAATTGTAATACAACCTACTTATTTCTACAACAGGGAAAGGTGGACTTTTAAAATTCAAAAGCTGCCTGAAAGATCTACAAAACTAGTTTGTTCTTTTCTAAAGGTACAAGAAACCGGAGGAGCGGAGTCCTTTGATAGCTGCAATGCAACACTTTCTACCAGTTCTGAAGGACAGTTTCATTCAGCTCTTGAGTGATCCATCTGATCAGTCTGTCCTCATCCAGAAACAGATCTTCAAAATATTTTATGCTCTTGTCCAGGTAAAAAACTTTGTGTATTCTTGATCGGTAATTTAATTTAAAGCATCACGCTTTTCCTTAAAATAGTAAATGACAGGAATATTAACAGTATTAGATTACATCTGAATCATTTCTCATACCACTCAACTGTGGCATGAATCATTGGGTTTTGGTATGCTTGATGTACTGTACTTTCACTTTTATACAGTGCTATTCATTGTGCATGCCATTCTCTAAGGTAGACCGTTTGCTAGAAAACCAATGAGAAAATCAGTTTTCAAATGAGAGATCGTAGAGGCCAGCCTACATAGAATTACTAGTGTAAATGCAGCAGTTGGTAATGAAACTGTTAATATTCTGTTAATTGTGTCAGAAATTAGTGTAACATCTGTTTAAGTAGCATCTTAGCATTGCATAAGCAGAATGAATTGGAGTAAAGACCTCTTAGCACCTTTGAGGATATAGACTAGGTTGTGTTAAGTTCTTTTTTAGCCTGGTTTTCTGAGTTGTTTATTAATCTTTCATGGTAGCTAAATGTAGACAAAGATTTGAAAGAGATAAAATCCAAACTGTGAAAGTAACATTATTTTCAAATTGCTTTACAATAAATCTATTTTACCTTTTTTTTTTCTTTAATAAGTACACATTACCTTTGGAGTTGATAAATCAGCAAAACCTGACTGAATGGATAGAAATCCTGAAGACTGTTGTTGATAGGGATGTACCAGCTGTAAGTGGCTTTTGGTTATTTATGTCTTTATGTTTAAATATTTTTCATTCATTAGAATGTTAAAAAGTTTAACCTTTCATTTCTGTATTCTTTTTTTCTCAATAGATGTAAAAAAATTTTCTAAAACTAAATAGGGTGTTTAAAACAGACTAGACAAATTTTGAAAATACGTAGCTTGTATGGGAGTTCTGTTTTCAAATTATAGCACAACTTTGGCTCCTTGTTTCAAGAATTTGTTGACCATTTATGCAGCACATATAATGGGATTTATTTTTAGGTATGCTGTACTTTATCCTTCTACTAAGCTAGAAGTACACATGCCAGGTTAAAAGCAAAATGTAGAGCTGTTCAAAATACATTTAATTTCATCTCTTTTTGAATAGTTAGGAAATACTTTTTTTTTTTTTCCTCCTCCTAAAGGAAACCCTTCAAGTTGATGAAGATGATAGACCCGAGTTGCCTTGGTGGAAATGCAAGAAGTGGGCTTTGCATATCTTAGCTAGACTTTTTGAGAGGTATTTTCTCTTCCATTATTATTCTAAAAAAACCCAAACAAATATTCAAATCAGTAATATTGCTGCACCCTTGAATTCACATACTTGCTTCTAATTCTAGGTATGGAAGCCCTGGTAATGTTTCCAAGGAGTACAATGAGTTTGCTGAAGTGTTCCTGAAGGCATTCGCTGTTGGTGTTCAGCAAGTAAGAAACACTGAATATGGGGAATAGTACAATAAGTTTAGAGTTAGTAGTGATTTCTTATTTCATTATTTTATGGAAAGGCTTCTTGCTTTTCTTCACAATTGTTTTTTGTTTAAGCACATTGCTATGGAAAGCACTGATGTCTGTGGATTAAAAGAAAATAATTATTAAATAATGAATTTCCCATGTAGGACAATCCACTGAAAACGGCCTCTGTAGCATTGATAATCTGTAAATAGAGTAAATGCTCTTATATAACAAGCCCTTGACTGAGCTTCAGATAAACGCTAGCAGTTTTTCTTTCTGGAAGGTATAATATTTACATTCAAGAATCTTTCTCAAAGAAATTTCACATCCTTCTAAAATTCAAATACACCAGCAAACTGAACCTTCTTGTTTAAACTTTTCTATAGAGAAGATTGTATTATTATATGTTAAGTTCTAGTTTGCTGAAGACCCAGGATTACTACTTTTGCCTAGAACAAAGAACCCCTATTTTATATTTTTTAAATCTTAACTGAGCTGCCACCACTATGAGACTTACTTAGGCCATGGAGCCTGTCTCAGATCCATGCATTATAAAAGTTCTGTATATTATGTTAATACAGTGATGGTAATTTCTTTGTTGCTTGTGTTGAAATTTGTGAAGGAAGCCAATCTTTAGAATGTCATGTAATCTGTGTGTAAAACCACAAGAAATTGCAGTCTTCATTAGTTTCCCAATTACTTCTTGACAGGCTGTATTTAAGGCATATCATCAAGGAAGTAAAATATGTTGCAGAGTTGTTTACGTATTCAATCAATTTTTTTGCCAGTTTGTTAGACTCTTTAATGATGAACGTTCTCCTTAATTATTCTGACTTGAAGAAGCATGTTACTCTTACCACTTACTCTTACAGTGATTTTGGAAGTTACAAACATTTGTCACTTAAAGTATTGTTTTTGCAGAGAATAATTTTCTCTTTTGGTTTGCAAGAGTGAATTTTGACATAACGTATTCTTTGGTAATCCTTGAAACAGCTGCTCTTTTCCTTTCCTATCCTAAGTCAGTGTCTAATGCCACCAAAGCCTTGTACTCAGGTGAGGGTAACAACCAGTAATCTCTTAAATCCAGGAGGCTTTTAAATATGAGCAGTTAAACTTTTGAGGACTGAGAATGCATCTAGAGCATAAAACTGTAAACCTGTGAATTTCATGGCTAATGAATGCATCCTCTTTAAACTCAATTATGAGGCATCTCCTTTGGGAGAAATGCTTCAGTGCTTGTGTAATAAATGTTATCAGTAGAATTAGTTTTCAAAATAATGAATCTCATTTTCCCAAAATGTTTTCTTGATGATGTTACAGATTAATAGATATGTCTTCAGTTCCTTCAGTTTGGGATTTTTTTAAAACGTTTTATGTGAAGAATTAAATGAAACCCTGGAAATGAGATTTATCATTTCTCTGCAGTTAGTGCTGCTGCTCTTGAAGGTGCATTGTTGCCCACTGACCTGGACTGGGCTGGGCTGCAAGGAAAGCCCCTTACATTACCAATACCAAACTTCCCAGTGATCTGAAATTTAATTACTACTAATGGTCCCATGTCCATTTCATGTTCTTATTTGTGGAGAGCCACGGACTTTAGCAAATGTAAATCCCTGTGAATAGTTCTGAATGCCACCTCAGGAGAAGAATTGGGGCCAGAAAGCAAAGAGAAAAGAGGCTGGTTTATCATTCTTTGCACACTTTCATTCTTCATACAGCATCATTGCAGTAAGGCTGCACATAGGCAAGAATCAGTAGACTGCACGAGTGTATTTTGCCAATCCAGTGTTTGGGCATGAATTTCTGCCCTCAGAGTGGCAAGATGGAATAATAAAACTCAGCAGAAAAGGTCCCCTGAGCTATGTTGGTGATGAATTAGGATGTATGTTTTGTCTTACTGAAGGACTGTATTTTAAAAAGATGTGCAGCACCTGATAAGAGCTGCGAATTGCCTTATGAAATTAACAATGACATTTAGTAGGATTAGTCAGTACCCATTTTAGTCTAATGAATAAACAGGGATTTTTCTTGGATTTAGAGGGGTTCTTATGTAGGATTGTGAGGGAGGATAGAATTCTTCTGGTTAAAATGGTCTCATTAAGAGCTATTTTATGAAATTTGATTTTTCTAGGTGTTGCTGAAGGTGTTGTATCAGTACAAGGAAAAGCAGTACATGGCTCCTAGAGTTCTGCAGCAAACACTGAATTACATCAATCAAGGAGTGTCACATGCAGTTACCTGGAAGAATCTGAAACCTCATATTCAAGTAAACGATTGTCGGGGTTTAATACTTAAATGACTCAGTAGTACTTTAGTCAGTCTGTACAGTGTTTCTAGCCTTGCTAGAATTCAAGTTTTAGGGACCTTTTTATAAATTGCTGATGAAAAGACTTTAAGCCTGTTTGGTGAAGGTTACCTCGATACATGAGCAAAGCTAGCTAATTGCTTTTTTTGCTATCAGTCCTTTGTGCTTTAATATATTAAGTGTAACACAGCAACACAACAAATTTGGAGATGGCGTTAACTACTGAATTTATGACATTGAATCATATCCTCATACCATTATCAAAAGCAAATCTAATAGCCTGCCCTGTGCCGTAGCTCTACCTTAAGTTAAAAGATCTCTTTTTTGTAAGGTAGCACCTAAAATCCTCTCTGTCCAACTAGTTTTAGAATGTTACCATTTTCTATGAGAAGTGACAGGATGGACAAAATCTTTGAAATACAGGACAGAATGAAGAGATTGATTTAGTAGTGCTAGCCTCTTTTCAACTTTTTTTTTTTTTAAATTGCAGGGAATTATCCAAGATGTTATTTTTCCATTGATGTGCTATACAGATGCTGATGAAGAGCTTTGGCAAGAAGATCCGTATGAATACATTCGCATGAAATTTGGTGAGAATTTGAAATCTACTAATGTTAAAATATGACTTCACAACAAAGGCAGGATTTTTATAGTTTTTCATGAAAATAGAGATGGCTTTAATCTTTAAAAGAAAAAAACAGAAAACCAGTTTGTATTATCAAAAAAATATAACTTCATATAGTTATCTTTTGACTGGTAGAAATGACACATAGCATATGACAGTCAACAATGACACAGGTGTTTCTGCACTTGAAAAAGTAGCTAATTTTGACAGTTACAAAGTTTTTGTTAAAAGTCAAACAGTCCATTATTGCTAACAATAATGACATAAGTTTAATGTTATTAAAAGTTTATGCTTTGCAACAGCTAATATTTCAGGCCCTGGAGTTTTTACAATTGGAATGAATTTTACACATGGCACATTTCAGAACAGATTTACTGTAATGGTAAAAGAAACATTATGAAGTAAGCCTAGCATTCCAGATATGTTTAATTTCACCTCTTGTGGCTTGCTACTTTGTTGTTGGGGTTTACTGTAAGTCTATGCAGTCCTTTCAGGCTGGGAAAGACAGAAGATACTTCAGACTTCTTGAACAAATTCTTCCCTCCACTAGGACTTTTATGTGGCTAATGATTTAATATGAACCAAAAGAGCAATAATTTTCCTTTTTTTTAAGTGGCTAATCATGCTTTCACAATACAGTTGTTCCAAGACCAAACAATAGTAACACATGCTATCTTGAAATATAGTAAAGGACCAAAATTTATAGCTGTTACTTGTTTACTTAATAGATGTATTTGAAGACTTCATTTCTCCAACAACTGCTGCTCAGACATTATTGTTTACATCATGTAGTAAAAGGAAAGAGGTAAGGTATTCAAGGATTTTACTTAAATACAATGTTAGCTAGTTTTAGTTTATAGTCTCTATTTGCTCAAAGAACTGCTAATAGAAGTTTTACTTCTCTGTCATATAATGGTACATTAGAACTTACTGCTTCTCTCAAATTTGTTTTGCAGTAGTCTTTCTGTGATTTTTGTATTTGCCAGTTCCCCTGGGACCTATTTATCAAGAATGTTGTGTGTTTATAACGGAGACATAAAACATGATCCAAATTCTAGACTTGGAGCAGATAATTAGATATTTAAGTATTTCAGAGCACAGAGAATGGTACCTGAGATGACTGATGGAAATATTTTGACTAAACTTACGCGTAATCTAGGTCTTGCAGAAGACAATGGGCTTTTGTTATCAGATCCTTACGGAGCCAAATGCTGACCCTCGTAAGAAAGATGGTGCTTTACATATGATCGGTTCTTTGGCTGAAATTCTCCTAAAAGTAAGCATAACAAATATGGTGGTTCTTTTGTTTGTTGTTTTTTTTTTTTTTCTTTTCCTTACTTTCATGTGTAGTGTCATAGAAGAAATAAGAATAACTCTTTGAGTTTACAAGTTTTTGAATCACTGACAAATTTTTATAAAGCTGTTGAACTTAATTGTTTTGGTTTTGTTGTCAGCTTAATTACATGAGTTTCATTAGATCATGTTCAAGTTCAGATTATTGTTTTAAGTTCCTTTAAGTTCTCTGCTTCTAGTAAGAATTACTACACCATTTCCTATGCTACACTTAGCTACATTCCCTTTTTTTTATTGAAGAAAGAAAAAAAAATCCACCCAGAGGGAGGCTGCTGATTTATTGAGATCTTTTCTGTGTATAGAACAGAGGAAATTAGTAACCTTGTTCAATCAGAATAGTAGCAAAAACGACACAGGGCACAGACTTGTATTTGAACCATGGCTCTGAGAAGTTTCCCTGACCACTTTTGCTACCAGAGTAATGTATTGCCAAGCAGAAGGTGTCTCTAGGAGTCAAAAAATGACAGGAAAAAAAGTGTCACTGTTTTGACTGAAAATTATAAAAGTCTGTGTAGGATCCAAGTTTAATTACTAATGCAGGATTTCATTGCTGCTTAGTGGACTTTATTAAAGGGGGAAGTTAAAAGTCTGAGGGTTTTGTTATGCTGTTCCCACTTTTATGTGACTTTTTTTTACTGGATTAGAAATGCATTTTTATACAAAGTTTTAAACTGATGTGTTTCTATTCATGTTCTGACAGAAAAAAATATATAAAGATCAGATGGAATATATGTTGCAGAATCATGTGTTCCCTCTCTTCAGCAGTGAGCTGGGTTACATGAGAGCACGGGTAAGAAAGTGTAAGAGTTATTGTTACCATAGGCTCTGTTCCAACTCAAGTGTTCCAGAATGTTCGTATTTTTTTTCCCCTCTAACAAATGCACTCCTTTCTGTACCTTTTCTGTAATAAATTGTATGCTTATTTCAGAGATCAGTATCAGTCTTTATGTGTGATTACAGATGGCTACTGTATAGTCTTAGAGTGGCTGCAGAACTGTGTGCATAGTGTTCCATCTGTGTCTGGTGGTATGGTCTAGTTGTGTTTTGCATTTAGACTGTACTGCTCACACAAAACCTGTGGCCAAAGATGAACTTGAGATCATAGTACTGGTCTAGTGATGTCTGAAAGACAAGCCTCCCACTGGCCAGCCTCCACACTCTCAAACATCTTCGAATCTTTATTCACCAGTAATTGTACTTTACATTTAATAATTTGTGTAGGTTATGGGTATATGAGTAGTCAGTAATCCTGTCTATATGCTTTGTAACTCTGAATTTGTTCATTATCTTTTTTTCAGGCTTGTTGGGTTCTTCATTATTTTTGTGAAGTCAAATTTAAAAGTGACCAGAATCTCCAGACAGCCTTAGAACTTACAAGACGGTGTCTGATAGACGATAGGGAAATGCCTGTGAAAGTGGAAGCTGCAATAGCACTTCAAGTTCTGATCAGTAATCAAGAGAAAGGTAGCCCTCTTGTCTTAAAGCTACAGCAAACTTCAATGGAATAGACATCAATATTGCAATGTTCAGGGAGACTTCTTTTCTTCCTGGTGTTAATTTACTTCTTGCAGTTGTAATTTGCAATCACTTATTGTAGTTTTCCAGCTGGAAAAATTTATATTTTTTTATAAATAACATTATCACAATTTCAAGGTACAATAAATCCAGTTTTACAGAACCTAATTATTGAATCAGGAATACAGTGGCAATATAAGCACATCTGTCTCAGCATACATTCATTCATGTTAACATTTATTTTTTTAAAAAAGTAAATCCTGGCAGGCGCTACAGTGCTTAGTATTCCTGAAGCTGGCATAAAAGCCACAAAGGAAACATAAATTCTGTCTAATTTGACAAAAATGCACATGTACCTCTTCCTGTTCAATTAGAATTTACATTGATAAGTAATCTTGCATTCCATAAAGACTGTAGAACTCTAGTTTTCATATTTCAGTTGTGATCCTCTTGGTATAAATTTTCATTTAAAAATCATGAATATTAGTGTCGCTACAATGATTTATACTACCTATGGTTTTGGCATATGAATGCCAAAGCACTAAATATTAATAAAGTGTATATTTACTTTCTTATTCTAAACCTGCAGTTTTGCAAGAATGTAAATTCAAATATTTCCACTTGTTTTACAGCTAAAGAATATATTACTCCATTCATTAGACCTGTAATGCAAGCTTTACTTCATATTATAAGAGAGACTGAAAATGATGATCTTACTAATGTGATTCAGAAGATGATCTGTGAATATAGTGAAGAAGTTACCCCAATTGCAGTAGAAATGACACAGCATTTGGTAAGACTTTCTGATGACTTAGGAAGATGCTTAATGTGTGAAAGATTAGTATTTAAAATTAAGATAGTTGTCCGTCGATGAATAGCAGTTGCTACTCCAGTCTGCTTAAGTGCATTGATACAGGTAATTTTCTTCTACATTTAGACTGTTTTTTTCTCAGAAGTAGCTTAACTTGAACTAAATGGAAATTTCCAAGAACGACTGTAGAAATGTTTGAGAAATCTTTGTACATGTTTTCTCCTGATAGTGTTAATAATTGATTTTGGTAGCACCTTTTAGGTAGTGACAATGTGACTTCAATTTTCTGTTTTGAGTTGAATTGAATCTGCAGGAGAAATTCAGAGCTTGAGTGACCTGTACTAGCAAGTTGTACTAATAGTTTTAAAAGCAGAGATCAGCTCAGTGCTTCCCTCTTAAAGGCCCTTGCCTTCGAGTTAAAATGAAATTGTTTGCATGTCCCCTCTGGAAATGCCTGCAAAGTGATCCAGTCTAGTTCAGCTATCAATTAAACATTGTGTCAGAAAAACTTACTTGTAGAAAATGTATTCTTTTGCATGGAAAGTAATGTCATTTATATCTTTTTAATCATGAGTGGATAAAGGATGACAGCTCAAATGGCTTAACATTCAAATTTTATCAATCTTGAAAACAAACTCTGGAATGGAGCAGTCACCTTCTAATATTCATACACGTTTTCTTTGCAGGACTCCTCCTTGAATTGTGTAGAATAACAGACTTGCCCAGTTGTTCTTAATCTCCAAGCATGTCCTCATTAAATAACATATTTATGGGTTGTTTTTCTATTACATGCAGGCAATGACATTTAATCAGGTGATCCAGACTGGACCAGATGAAGAAGGCAGTGATGACAAAGCAGTGACAGCAATGGGAATCTTGAATACTATTGATACGCTTCTCAGTGTAGTTGAAGATCACAAGGAAGTAAGTAAAAATTACTTTAAAGTTAATATGTATTGTCTAAGACACTGAAAGTCTTTTGTAGTTCCAGTGTTCCTGACATTGTTATCTGAAAAACTGTCCTTTCAGCCAAAAAAATCTTAAAACAGAAAACAGTGAAGTACTTACCATGAAAGAAGTTGTAACAGAGTGGGTCACGTTTCTAACACAGTATGTGTTGTAATAGAGCATGAATGTTGTCACAGTATTTCCCATAAGAATCCAAGTTCTTGCTCAAATAGGTGAAAGCAACTTGTCTCTAACAGGTAGAACTCTGTCAGCTCAGCTGGAAAAACTCATCTGATTTGATGAGGTCTGCCCTTCAAAGAAAATAGGTAAAACTTCAGTTAGCTTTCAACATGGACTCTGCTGACTTAGTTTGCTCTCTGCAACACAGAATCATTGTCTGTAAATACAGCTGTTGTGGCTGTGCTAAATGATAGGGGGTTTTTTTAACCTGCCTCATCTGCACTGTAGAATTCTCCAGTGTGATGAAAGCATTTGTTCATTAGTTTTGTTGTACTGAATGGACTAACTTCTCATCCAAAGCACAGCTTGTTCAAAAGATGCTGTTGCTGAATAAAATCCTTCTTGACAAAGTCAACTACTGATTCTTTGATAAATACATTCTAGGTTTTTAGTGACTAAACAGTTCAGTAATAAATTGTAATCCCAGGGCTCTGAAGACTTTAGTAAGGAAGCAGCATAACATTAATTCTGAATACCCAAGGGCAGAATGCCATGCTGCTGTGCAATAAACCAAGGACCAGTTTGGCTCAATTGCTTGTTGCTGAAGCTGCTCAGCCAGCTTTTCACGTACTTGTTTTTGTCAGCAAATTCTTGATATCTAAATGAAAAGTTTGTGTAACAGTATGCTAGTCCTGAGGAACTCAATTGTAAAACGTTGATCAGTAAACATTTCTATTTAGTGACATCTCACACAGGATGACCAGTGTTCCAAGAGATAAGGTATTTAGCTGGTTAGTTTCAAATCCTCTTCTGCATAGCTAAGACCAAAAACTCAACCCTTATTTGTCCCTATGCAAGGTAAGTGCCCTGAACAGATTAATGACTGTTTTGTTAGCTGTTCCATGGACTAATAAATACTAATTGGGAAGGGTGTCTGAATCTGTAGACCAGCATTTACACTGATTGTCCACATACCATATGAATATCCTAAGATAGGTTTGGGAAATGGTTTGGTATTTGTTTATTATCTGGTTTGTTTTTTGAAATTTCACTTTTCTGGAACAGCAAATACTTCCTGTAGCTTTCATTGCTTACCCTGCTGATATATACTTTTACTTGTGTTTTAATAGGACTGAACTGTTGCATAGGGTTACTGTCAGGCTTTTCTTTTTAAAGCATACCCGATAATGAGATTCGTCCAGTATTCACATAATATTCCAAAACCACCTCATATTAAAAGCTGTCTTACAACTCCCTAGCTAAGAGTGCTGCTACTGTGAGAACTTTTGAATTGTTTTTAGAAGACTATTTTGTATAAATAGAAACAGCTTTTTTTTTTCAAATGTGTTTAATTTCAACTCCAAAGTACTGAAAACGGTCATAAATTTCCTTTTCCAGATTACCCAGCAGCTGGAAGGGATCTGTTTGCAAGTGATTGGAACAGTTTTGCAGCAACATGTATTAGGTATGTGTACTTCTGTTGGCTTATTTTTTTAAGTGTATGTGATTGGCTTTAAATTTACCTAGATTCTGTTTGCTTTAGAGTTCTATGAGGAGATCTTTTCCTTGGCTCATAGTCTGACCTGTCAACAAGTTTCTGCACAAATGTGGCAGCTTCTTCCTCTTGTTTTTGAAGTCTTTCAGCAGGATGGCTTTGATTATTTTACTGGTAAGTGATACAAATAAATCAGCCAAATGGTTTCATATATGTGATTTCAACTGTATAATGAATTGCATCTTGATTGAAATGTTAAGAGGACACTGAAGTGAGGTTACACTTGGAAGTATTTTATTCTGATTTTGCTGCAACCAGACTTGTTTTGCTAAGGCATCTATGACTAGATGCTTGCTTATCTTGACAAACATTAAGCAAGAACCATAATTAACTTAACTTACATAGATTTCAACCTGAATTTAACAGCTTGTTTAATAAAACATGCAAATAATAACTGACTGTGATCATTCTTCTTTTAATGCAGACATGATGCCTCTCTTGCATAATTATGTTACTGTTGATACAGATACACTTCTATCAGACACAAAATATCTTGAAATGATCTATAGTATGTGCAAAAAGGTAAGTAGATTCATTTGTGGTAACAAAACCTGTTAAACTGGGTACTTTTTTCCACAACAGCAGACTGTGAGACTGAAGAATTTTGACATCTGCTCTTTGTAAGCATTGTGCTATTTAACATCCTCTGTGATTCCACAAATTACTAAGTTATTGCAGAGAAATGTAAAGAGGTTGCATCAAATTTCAGATACATGCTTTTGCTAACAAGGAAAAATGGCAAAACATGCACAACATACAATGCATGTTTTGTGTAACACGCTTTGTGCGGACGTGCACATGCAAAACACACGGATGCCTATTGCAAAAAGTAGATGGTTTCTTTTATCTGAGATTTGTAGCTTCACTATGGCTAGGGTACCGCATAGCACGTGTGTGCTAAAGGTCTTAAATCTATTACCTGAAACAAGTGGAGTAGAGATGGACAGTAGAGGGATAGGAACAGGAATTTATTTTGCCAAGTTCATGCCGAGTCAGTGATGAAAGCTAGGAGCAGAATGCAGATGTTCTGACTCAGTCCAGTCACTTCTGGGCAGCATTTCTATGTTTAACTTAGGTTTTCAGCTCCTGTGTATAGGTAGCTGCCAACTGGGCTTTCTTTATCCAATCGATATGTAGAATACAAAGCTTTCCAGAATGTTAGCCCTATGTGAGGAAATGAATACTTCTTTATAAGATGGTGTTAATATTTTATAATGTCTAATAGTAATCTGTGGGGATTTCAGTTTTCTGCTTCTGGATAGCTATATAAAGAGCTAAGGTGAACTGTCAGCTGCCCTGACTGTGGTATTTCCTGAGTAATTCTTTTGAAGATGTTTAAATATTATAGTGACTAACTCTTGCCGGCCTTTATTTGAAAACATGTTGCAACCCAGCTGATTGTAAATACTTG
>NW_010339812.1:0-1253 GCF_000700745.2 Antrostomus carolinensis | reverse complement strand
TCTGGGGAGAAAACCCTCAAACACCCGGTGAAGTTTGGGGTGCTGCAAGAATGGGAGCTCCTTGGGAACAGCAGGTATGTGTCTGTGTGTCACCGAGCTCTGCACAAATGGGCTGTGACTGCTCCTCTCCCGCCCTGGTTGCGAAAGGGAGAGGTTTAGAGTTTAAACCTCAGCTTTCTATCCCCAGATCATGTTCTCTCAGCAATCAAAACAGTGAATTGAAGCGAAAACTGAGCAGGGTTCACCCAACCCTGTACAAAGCAAGAATTTCCTGGGCCCAAGGCACCTTCAGGAGATGTTCCTGGTGTTTGGGCTGGTCCTGGGCTTGGGCACCACAGTGTGAGCTGGGCAGGCTCAGTGGCTCATCCCTGGCTGTCACATCCGAGGACATGAGGCATCTCCTAAAATCCTCACATCAGTGCTGAGCCCTTAGACGGCTTCACCCCTGTGGTGGGGGGATGTGGGGGGCAAAGGGGTGGAAAGCAGCAGAGCTGGGTGCTGGGGCACCTCTGTGCTGGGAGATGCTTCCAAGTTGGTCCCCTCTCTGCCCTGGTGGACGAGGGGGAAGGTGTGACAACCATGCCGTGCGGTGGGACAGACCCCCAAATAGGTGTTTAAATGCTACTGGACAGGTCTGACCAAAAGCCTTGGGTCCTCCTGGTCCTGGCTGGAGACCCACAGCGGGGTTTCTCCATCTGCCCCCTGCAGCAGGGTGGTTATTCTTAGCCCAGCCTTGACCCCTCAGGTATGTTTGTCCTAGTACCAGCAGCTGAAACTGTGACTCAATGTCCCCTGCGTCATCCTGCCTCCCTCACCCCACCGCTGGCACCCCGCCGGGAGCATGAAGGGGGGATCTGGGGTGGCAGTTGGGGGGGGCTGGCATGTCCCTATGGGCATCTGGGGACCCTGGGACAGGTATTGCTGGGCAGGAGGAGGGGAATAAGGCAGGGACAGGAGGAGGGATAGAGGGATGGAGGGATGGGGGCTGCAGCTGCGCGTTTCTCCCCTCCACAGCTGGACTCTGTAATCTTTGAATGTCCCAATTCCACTTAATCTGAAGGAGCAGTCCTGGCCCTTTTGGAAAGGGGGGAAAATCCTCTCCATGGGCAGCCACGGCCCTTGGCAAACACTGGAGAAGGAGCATTCCAACCCCTCTGCATGGAGAGCAGCTGGGGGGCCAGTGGTGGGGACCCCTGAGCTGTGGGGCAGAGCCCATTCCTGGGTCACTGTCACTGTCCCAGGGGCTTGGGGCG
>NW_010339811.1:0-3023 GCF_000700745.2 Antrostomus carolinensis | reverse complement strand
AAGGAGCAATGAACTCTCTCTCTATGCCCTTTCTCCCTTTTTCATTCTTTCTCTCTGCCTTAAGCAGTCTCCTGTTCTGACAGGAGTATGTCATGCTTTTCTTCAATCTTTTTTTTTTTTTCCCTAGCACAGAAAGGCTGTTATTCTGCAAACGCCCTAAGCTGATAGAATTTTCCCCTCAGCTCATTTTCATATGAAATACCATAAATAATACATGGTACTTTAATAAGACCTTATCAGAATGCGTAATGAAAAACAAATATGTTATGTAAGGAGGCAAATAACCAACTCGTTCCACATTATGTCAAAATCAAAGGCAGCATGCTTCCTAGCCAAACAGTTTGGAACTCTGAAAGTCTATCCAATTTCCCAAAGTGAAGTTCTGGAACATGGTGATGGTCAAGAAAAGTTTCTTCTGTCTACTGTACTATTTTACACCTAAAAGGACATCCATAAAACAGATTAAACTCTTAAAAGCAGTGTGTTGAACAATTACTTGAAAATAATTTAGTATAAATGTAAATGTAGCTGTTATTAATTGTAGAAGTAAATTTCTCATTGGTCTTTTATCCTTAATTATCACACATTCCAATGTAAGAAAAATATGACCCACAAATACTATGAATACCTTACATTTGTATATTCATATTATTAAAACAAGAACATCAGTGTTTTAACTATCCAAATCATCTATACAGAGAGAAACAATAGATAAACAGACATAATTTAGTAGTGTCAGAGACCTCAAAAAGAAACAGAACTCTTTAGCCTGATATATGCTACTTCATGAGATGCAGGGGAAAGGCATTACCAATTTTGACCCTTTCCAAGGATAACCTGTCATTATGTCTAAAATGTCTAAATGTCTAAAAGAAAAAAGGTAACAAAATGTGGTTTATTTTTATAAAAATAAAATCAATGTCTCTTCTTTAAAGCCATTTCCTTGTTTATACACGCTCTTCTACCAAACCAAACCTATCAATCATAACCACATTCCAAGTTACGGCTATATATACAGTAAGTACCATCACAAATTTGCCAAAGGAACATGAATGACTGTACACAATCTGACCTTCTGTCCTCATGCACAGTGACAGTATCGCTGTAACTACTATGCACTTTCACAGAACAGCATATGCCCCATCAATAGCTCATCTGCAAATTATTAATAACTTGATTTTTCCCTTATTCTACAAAAATCAATGTGTGCACTTGCAAAGCCCACTTTACCCACAGTGCTGCTCTGTTATCCCACACTCAGTGGCTGCTATTATCCATTAGGTATCAATTAAGAACAACTACGAACTTTTTTCAAAACAAAAGGAGGCTACCAATCTACACAACCCAAATCAGCCTCTCTGGAAGTTCAATTAGAAATGTAGGAATAACAATTTCTTCCACAGTGATAATAGATCCATCTGAGGTGCAATGCCTGCTACACCACTGTGAGAGCCAACACTCCCTTTTCCAGCCTGTTTGGATTGTCACTGTCATAGTACACAGCACAGGCAGAGAACCTGCAGATATGCACCCTCTCCCCACACCCAATGAGACTGCCATTTAAAAAATACCGACAGCAAAGCACTGATCAACCTTGAAGACGCAAATAAAAACATGAAATCAAAGAGCATCTGAAAGCAAAAAGAACCAACAGCATTTCTCACCCAGTCAACGTACAAATACAGAAATACTCTTTCATTCACAATGCATTTATTTACTTAGTATAACATGTTCCATTTAAAATCATCCACTCAAATTTGTTGTGATCTGGTAGTCAACTTCTACTTCTCAAAACTTAAGTTCAAATTTTACACTTACAAGTATTCAACCGAAAAGTTAATCTTTAAAATTATCACAGCAAACTGCCTAATCAGTCAAACCTTTTCCATTAAGTGAAAATAGATCTAAAAGAGATCACCTGCAAGACCACACACCATTTTACACTTCAAACTTGTTAGTGTGGGTACTACTGAGACAGGTTTACACATATATAGACATACAGTATTATAAAGCTTGCATGCCTCCAGATGGCAAGCAATTAAAAAAAAAAAAAATCACAACTGCATAATGTATTTTCTTCTCAACTTTATAAAATGGTTGATGTGGTATAAAAATAATTCAGGCAACTGGTATAGAAGCTAATAGTAGTGCAATCCTTTCTCTAAACAATCCTTGTCTAACACTGCATGAAAAAATAGCTCCCAGGACTTCAAATCAGGAAAAGCAGCATATTATGAGCTTAAAAATAGAAAGCTTCATTAACATATTTTGAAAAATCACTAGCAATCATTAACATCTTTGCCTTTATTCCACATAGTATTCTATTCTCTTATGCATGTGTGTTATGGTTTTTTTAAAATAAGCTAGGGAAATATCACTGATATTTAAATAACTTGTTTTGTCAAAAAGACTAAATAAAAGGGTTTCCCTCTATTCTTTTCAATTAACGGGCAACACATCCTTCCATTGATATTTTCTTGTCATGAAATCCCTATTTCTAGTTTAAGGTTTCTGTTAAGATTGTTCCTCTTACTAGGTCCTTGCACAAAGATCAAGACATTACAGGAACTTGTGCTTACCTCAGGCAAATAAGAACCACTAATTTTCTGTATGTGTGTTATGTCCATTGACTTCTCCAGTATTTCATACCCAACGTCTACAAAGACTCAGTTAACCTCTTCAGCACCACTTAATACATATTTCATAAACATTTAACATTAACTGTCTAGATTTTTCACAACGTAAGAAGCCAAGAGCCCTTATTCCCACCAACCTGGCCAGGGTAGAGGGTGGGGAAGGTAGCAAAATAAATAAATAAAGATCTTCAGCCCTTGAATAGTTAGAGACACTTCCAAACAGGAGATGTCTGTTCCTTGACAGGCCTTGTTTGCCTGGCCTACAGATACTCTGTATAAAGCAAGGGGTGGCCGGGAGAAGGGCGGGCAGAGGCCGGGCCGAGGCCGGGCCTCTCGCAGCCCTCAGCGGTGTCCGGCGGGCGCCGCGCCCAGGGCCAGGGCCGCTCC
>NW_010339810.1:9379-9626 GCF_000700745.2 Antrostomus carolinensis | reverse complement strand
AAAGATGCTCTGTCCATAGTGAGCAGAAGCCCTTCTACAGGTCAGGGTCCTCACAAAAAGATTGAAAGATGCTCTGTCCATAGTGAGCAGAAGCCCTTCTACAGGTCAGGGTCCTCACAAAAAGATTGGAGACAGCACATCTGCAAAGCAGGAGAAATCCAGCAGAGACCGTGAGTCCATCTGTCCCTGGGAGAGCACAGACATGGATGGGGCCTCCGGGGGGTCCAGCACAAGGAGCACAGAGCTG
>NW_010339810.1:8212-8559 GCF_000700745.2 Antrostomus carolinensis | reverse complement strand
TGGGAGAGCCTGGGAACAGAGCAGACCCCAGAACAACCCCGTGTGGGGAGCCCAGCGCTGCCCAAATCACCTTCAAGTAAATCCCAGAGTGGGGAGACCCTGAAGGCTGAGATCTGTCCTTGGGAGGCTCAGGAGCTTGAATCCACAGATAAAGCAGAAATCTGCCCCTGGGAGGGGGCTGCAGTTCAGCTGGAGAAAGCAGTAGCCCTAGATAAAGTCAGCCTCCCCCCCAAAAAAGCAGGTGCCTCCAAATCAGAGGAGAAGGGGAGCAGCAAGCGTGAGGCCATCTGCCCCTGGGAGAGCCTGGCCATGGAGGAGCCCTCCCTGAAAACTGCAACAGGGAAAGA
>NW_010339810.1:0-8140 GCF_000700745.2 Antrostomus carolinensis | reverse complement strand
GTCTGAGTCCAACAGCACGGAGAGCAGGAAATCAGATATTTGTCCCTGGGAAGCAGCAGAGCCCACCAGCTCAGAGAAGGAAACCTTCAACCCCCAGGGAGCTGACAGAGCATCCTCCACCGGGACGGGAAAGTCAAAGCTGGTGGCAGGAGCCAGCGCCGTGTGTGCAACGGCTCTGCTGAGAAAATCCAAGGGCAGAGCTGATGGCAAGGCTGAGCACAAGCCCCTGTGCCGCATCCTGCCGGGCATCCAGCCCCCACAGGACCCCAGGGCAGAGCTGCTGCCTCAGGGAGTGAGCACAGACCCCACAGTGGGCAGCAGCTCCAGCCCAGGTGCTGGTGTAGCCGTGGTTTGTCCCTGGGAAGTGGAAGAGAATCCACCAGTCCCTGACAAGACCAGCACAGACACCAGGAAAACCTCTGAGGTGTGTCCATGGGAGGTGGAGAGTGTGGACCCCACCCCGACTCTCCACGGGCAGGGCAGAGCCAGGGTGAGCCCTGGAGATGGAGGGAGAGGTGTGAGAGAGACCAAACCTGACGTCTGCCCGTGGGACCAGGAGTAACATCTTCCCTCTGGCCACCAGCTGGGTGCAGACACAGCTTTCAGGAACAGAAAATCTTGAGCTGAAGGTTGCTGCCTACCTGGACAGCCCAGACAGGGACAGAAGTGTCCACCAAAGCCAACAGCATGGCCATGCTCCCAGGGAGCTCCAGAGATGGCCATCAACCAGCCAGGCTTGGGGACCAACACAGCAAGGGGACAGTAAACATCTCCTGCCTTCAGCCAAGCACTCGAGCCAGGCAGTAGCCTGCAAACACCACCCATCATTTCCCCACAGGTACCTGGTCCAAGCAGGACCCCAAATGCATTAACCCACCCACAGTCCCAGCCTCGCTGGCTTCCACCAGCACAGCAGATGCCAAGCTGTAGCTTGCTAGCCAGAGATGCTCACCTGCAAGCTCTCCAGCAGTTGAACATCCTCCTACTGCATGGGGAGGTTTGTGCCTCCAACACAGCGAGGAATGACTTGCCTGGAACCCCAAAATACACAGTCCTGCAGCCTCAGCAAGCTGGACACTTGGAGGACCAGGCAGCAAGCTCTGCATCCTCAGCCAAGTGAAACCAGAGTCAAACCAGGGGCAGCAAAATGATGTAACTGGGAAGGAAAACCACTTTCCAGGGTTTCTGTAGCCCAGCTGATGTCCCCCAGTGCTGCTGTCAGCTCCATTTTATGCCAGAGTGGTTTCTGTAAGCACTGCTAGGATCAGGCAGGTTCTGAAGCCTGGGATAAAGAGCCCTTGTTCCCAGCCAGCCCCACAACACATTTTGTTTCCTTGACACCAAGTCATTGATTTTTTTTTAAATGTCCTCTGAAGTCACTGAGCCAGCCCCAGGACTTCCACACACACACACCAAGCAAATCCTTCTGCTCCATTTTGATCCAGCAATGCCAGCCCAGTGCTTCAACCCTGCACTTTGGCAACACCCAGCACCATCTCTGGTGGGATAAACCAACCTTCAAGCTGCTCCACTGCTTTGCTTTTAGAAACCTCCTCATCTGTGAAAGCTGAGATGGGTGTTCCTGCTCCCAACCTCCTCTCTGAATAACTTCACAGCGCTGCTACACTTCTAATTCTTGCAGCAACTCAGCTGTAAAGGTGTTTGTCTTAATTAACAATGCCACTAATGTTTCAAAGCACTTTGTCTTTACTGGTTTCTTCTTCGCTCGTACTGTGTGTGCATGTGTGCCCGCTCACCACGTGTGCAAACACACCCAGGGCTCACCTTCCCATCCCAGGAGAGTTGGTTTTCTGGTTGGTTTTGTTTGCCAATCAACATTTCCACTGGCACTAGCAAGCCTTCACTTTTACAGCCCATCTGTAGAAGCGCTGGATGCCTTTTGTCATCCCACATTTCAACTTCTCCCCTGTATTTGCAAGAGCCGTTCCTTTGGGGCAGAGATGCAAAGAGACTCCTGGATGAGGGAAGATGCTGAGACCATGGAGACACTACGATCTCCAGAGCATCAGACAGGGCTCCAGGGTTTGCTGTTACTCCAACCCACCCACTCAAAAATGCACAAGGGACCCGGCCATACGCACGGGGAGAAGCATCAAGAGTCTGGAAGGCAGCAGCTGGGAAACAACAAAGCCTCCAGATTCCCCACATTGGTCCCTCTGCTCCACTTAGATGGAAGCAAATAAAAAAAACAGAGACAAAAGGACAAGAGAAGTGAAGGTTTTGGTTCTCTCTGTGATCTCCACACAAGGTTGGGGCTCAGGGCTCGTCCTGCCATTGCTTTGTCATTTACTTCCACTCTCCTTAGGAAGTGGTGTTGCTGTAGTGTGCTGTCTGTGGTCTTCAGCGCTGAATGTCCAACACCCAACTGTGTAAGGACGTGTACATACAGAAAATAAAACATATGATCTACAGAGTGCACAGAGTGGCTGCTTTATGGGGTGTAGGTAAGACACTAAATAGGCTCAAGGAAGAGGTACAACAGAAAGCAGTGAGGCTGTGAAGGAAACCCAGGAACAAAAGCAGTTTAGTTGCAAAAGTTGGAATATTGGCAAAGGAGATGGGGAGTCACACGCTGCTAGACTGGAAGGAAAGAGCTGAAAAAGGGGAGGTTTAGATGAGATATTAGGAAGAAGTTCTTCACTGTGAGGGTGGTCAGACACTGGAACAGGTTGCCCAAGGAAGTTGTGGCTGCTCCTCCCTGGAAGTGTTCTCGGCCAGGCTGGATGAGGCTTTGAGCAACCTGGTCTAGTGGAAGGTGTCCCTGCTGCTGGCAGGGGGATTGGAACTGGATGATCTTTAAGGTCCCTTCCAACCCAAACCAGTCTATGATTCTATGAAAGGCCATTCTCCCGGAAAAACCAGCCACTCCCCCAGAAAACACGCTCTTTTTGTTCAGAGCCAGAGCTGAACCACCTTAACCCAAACCAGTCTGTGATTCTATGAAAGGCCATTCTCCCAGAAAAACCAGCCACTCCCCCAGAAAACACGTTCTTTTTGTTCAGAGCCAGAGCTGAACCACCGTGTCTGTTGATCTTGGTTGAGGAGTCACATCCATACCTGCCTGTAAGCTGCCTGAGTCACACCAGACACGAACCACACAGCTCACACTCATTTGTTTTAGCTCCTAGCCCAACTCACAGATGCTGGAGCACTGACTCTCTCTTCAGCTCATGAATGAAGCGTAGGCAGGAGGCTCGAGATAGTAGTTTCTTTCAGGAAAGGCAGACAGATTGTGACACCCCTCTGATTTCCAAAAAGATGAAAGGGATTCCATGGCTGGCTCCTCTCCTAACAGAGCATAAAGATGATATTCTGCCCTTTCAAAAGCACATCATTCACAAAGAACACTGAACAACTCTGCAAGCACGAGGAGCCATGACTTTCACTGCATATTCAGTAAAATCTCTTTCAAGGAAGAAGAAAAAAAAATGAATTTAAACTCTCACAAGGTCTGGAAAATGGCCAAGTTAAAAAGTAAAATAAGATTAAAAAAAAGATGCTTTGTTGTTTGATGACTAGTGAATATTTTGCTCTGTTAATATTTTGCTAGGAGTAAGAAGAACTTACCTGAGCAGAATAAAGCAAGAACAGATTAGCAGAGTGCACTGCCTTTCTCCCAGCCATGGAAAAAGGTAAAGGTAACCTCTGGGTACGTGTTTTCCCCACCCACACAGCCTACAAAACCAGGGGACTGACTGCAAATGTCATCACGTCCACAGGATGGTGCCAGCTGCTCACTAACAACCACCCATGGCTGAATTCCAATAACCCAAACCCATCAGCTATGAGAAATGCTGCCTTTCAAGAAAGCACTGACTGACACAAGCTTAGGAGTCAAAAGATTTTATTAAGTTAGCAGTGCTGGGCTGCAGCCCCTTTGGGAAGCCTGGCTGTTAACAAGCACCCACCCAGCACGAGTCCAATTGCAGTATTCACCCAGAAAAATTTGTTTTAAAGTATTCTTGCTGCTCTTCCCTGTTTTGTGTTAAAAAAAGAAGCCTGGGAATCAGTACAGAGAGGGAGAGAGGATGGGAAAAGAAAGTGCCAACACCTATTTCTGGAAGTTTTAATGAAAGCCCAGCAGGTCTATGACACTTCTCATGGAAGTGCCAAATATCCCACGTCTGGACAGGATTCAGCTGCCAAGGGCTCCCATGGTGCAAGCTCAGAACAGAGGTTGGCCTAGGGAGCAGTCCTGAAGAGAACAGACTTCTTGTCTTCACAGAAACACACAGAGGGTTAAGCTGCAGCATGCTAAGTCTACTTGGACAGAGTAAAGCTCTTCTCAGAGCTCATCTGAATCCCTCTCCCAAGCCCCTCTCAATCCTTTAAAAGCAAATTCTTAAGTGACTGGAGTCCATTTCTGAAGCCACTTGGTTTGTTGACTGCTCACTGTTAAGGCACAGCCATTTCCAACCCACAACCTCCACTGACATCCCCCACTTCGTCCCTCCACTGCAGTTTGCACTGCTGACTCTGTACAGGCTCCAGAACTTCCTATTTAATTTCTTCAAACTCTTTAGAGGGATCCAAGGTTGGGCCAGGAATCATCACCGTCTGAAAAAAGCAAGAAACAGAATCAGCACAACACAGAACAATCCTGAACTGCTGTAACAGGAATTCTTCGTGTTACAGAGCATGAGAAAGGCTGAGCAGGGGGTTCTGGCACTGCAAAGGCCTCGGGATGCAGAGGGGGAATGGGATGAGAACTTTACTTCTCACCACCTTCTTCTCTAGGAGCTGTTTTTAGTCACACAGGAAGATGGAGCACCTGCATCACTTCACCAGGGTGGGTACAGGGAGCAGTAACCCCCTAAATGATCACATACATGTCAAACACACATGTGTCAGCCTCCTGTTACAGCTTCCAGGTGCTAGAGGTTGATAATCCCACATTAATAAATATCTCTGCCTGCAGATTAACGCATCATCTTCCCGTTACAGGAAGCTCAGCTTTGGCTTTGTCCAGAATTAACTAGGGACGTGTATTTCCCAGACACAGGCCATGGTGGTGCCTTCTCCTTGTCTCATTACCTTAACAATGGGCTCCTTGGGTGGAGCCCACTCAGGAACGATCTTGCCATGCATCCTCCATGCCCCGTATGGGTTCACCAAGTACCTCTCAAACACAACATACTCCAAAACATCCTTGGGCACCTGCTCCCCACCATACATCAGCCGCCCAAAGCGGTCATAGATTGCCAGAATCTGTCAACAGAGCCAAGAAATTAAGTTGGGCTGGCAGCAGGTTGGAATCAGCTGGGCAAAGGCAAAGGGGGACGAGGGGACGTACCTGTCGCGTGTGCATCCGCACCGTCACCTGGCCGTACAGGTTGCCTCGGTTGACAATGCTGTCACATCGGATATGAACCACCCGTGGAGGCTCCAGAGACTCCACAAAACGCCAGCGGATGGTCTTGTACCTGTTCCCACGGACCATTTCCTATAAAGAAAAACAAGCACTAACTTAATTAGGATGTGAATTGAATGACAAGCTAATTACTATGTAAAAAAGCAGCATTTATTAATTAGCTATTACTTAAGACTTGTGTTTTCCACTCTTAGCTCTATCTTTATTTTATCCAGAAAAAAATAAGACAGACAATCAGGTCCTGAGAGCCTTAGAGACCATGGAAGAAATCCAGGACATGGAACATCCAGATAAACACTTACCGGGTAGCAGCGTTCTGTCACCAGGGAGTGAAGTTTCTGCTTGTTAAAACTGCAAGTGAAACACAGGCAGTTACTCAAATATATGTATTGTAAAGAGGTTTACTCACAAATTCCTCCTTCCCCAGAAGACAAAACAAGGGGAAATGGGTTTAAGCTGAAAGAGGGGAGGTTTAGATTAGATATTAGGAAGAAGCTCTTCACTGTGAGGGTGGTGAGACCCTGGCCCAGGTTGCCCAGAGAAGCTGTGGCTGCTCCTCCCTGGAAGTGTTCTCGGCCAGGCTGGATGAGGCTTTGAGCAACCTGGTCTAGTGGAAGGTGTCCCTGCTGCTGGCAGGGGGATTGGAACTGGGTGAGCTTTAAGGTCCCTTCCAATCCAAACCATTCTATGATTCTAAGACACACAATCTACTGGCAAAACAGAAAAAGCCAAGTTCTCAGCTGTGATCTCAGCACAAAATCAGAATGTGAATGCAAGCGGGTTGACAAGAGTTCAGGGAAAGACACAACATCCTTTGGAAGTCAGTTAGGATCTCAATGTTTTATTGATGTTTGGAATTGTAACCAAGAATGATGCAGTTCTGAAATCTGTTCTATTACTGGAAAGTAGAGCAAGGCAGCTTAGCATCATTTCATATCCAAACAATTCCCTGCAGCATGATTCTGAACAGCACCAACCACCCCCTCATCTGCTGACAAGACCATTGGTGCAAGAGCTCGTTTCCTTTGCAGGTCAGGTCAAGATGAATTTTTTTTTGTAACCTGCTTTTCTTTATTAAAAACCAGAGGGTACTGACCAAATCTCCAACACTCTACTCTTCAGAGACATGGGGGCAGAAAAAGATAAAGCACTTGTGGCAGAGAAAGAGCACGGATTAGAAAGAGAAGGAAGGAAACCAGAGCATACAAGCAAGGAGAAGCAGGTCCTACGTAACCACATCAGTCAGAGAAGGGGTCTTACTTTGCCAGGGAATTGTGAGCTTCAATAAATATCTCCTGGGCCTTCTCTGGGAAGGTTTTAGTGCTGAAATCTGGATCATGATCTTTTATCTTCCTCAGACTGCAAAGACAAGAAAAACTCTACATTAAGTAACAAACAACATGGAATCTCCTCACGTGTTTCAGATGATGATGATGACAGGGATCTTATCTAGTTCAAGCTCAGCTTTTACCAGGGAGGAAGTGAGAACTGGAGACTCCCCACTGAGCCATAACCTCTAGGTGCTCAGAAGACAAGCAAACCACTGCAAATGCAAAGAATCTACCAAAAAAAACCCTCCCATGAGTGCACTCTGCATCCATCCACAGCAGGATGGGTGCCTTGTGCTCATGCTCACACCAGGGACTCCTGGTTAAGTGGTGCAACAGCAATGGAAGGAGTGAGTAGAAAACTAAAGGTACCATCTCATCGCTGCAGGACAGAACCCAGCAAGAGTTTGGCACCACAGAGTAATTAAAAAGGAGGTACGTACGCCAGCTGGGAGGCAGCAGTCTGCTTCAGCTTCTCCATCTTCTGCTTCAGCCCATCTTTGGAGAGGGAAGTCAAGCGGGCATCGCCCTCAGGAGGGACATAAGGGTCTATAATATCAGCTGCAGGAGAGAGAAGAAAAGTCAGGAGGAAAGTCAAAACCAGCAAAACAAAGCGGGGAAAAAAAAAGCAGCACCCAGGCTGCCAGGGGCTGGAGAAGCAGGATTCTGCCCTGATCATGTTTGTAAGATGAAATAGAGGCACACAGAGAACTGCTGATCTAACACAGCTTGTGATGGGTGCCTGCTCTCTGCTCTCCTCTCCCATAAAGCCCAGGACAGGAGGATGAGACACGTCCAGCAGCAGGGAACACGACCTCCCTCAACATGCCTTGTCCCTAGGTGTGAAGGGGCCAGCTGCTTGACACACTCCTGAGGTAAAGCAGGGCAGCTGCTATCCCTCACCAGGAGGTACAGGGTGTCACTCAGTCTATTGCAGACAGACACCACGATCACACCGCTCAGGTTAACTGCTCCACACTGCTAATTTCTGTTAGTTTTGCCCTTGAGAAGAGACCAAAGCAAGTTGCTACCACCTGTGCAGGCCAAGTAGAAGGTCCGTTCTATATGTTCCTCAGGAAATACTGTCCCCAAAGACCTGAGTCTCCTCTCCTTCTCTTCAGGGGTCAGTTCTCTGGCCCATTCAGGTACAGAATACTTCTTCTTTGTTCTCACTGGGACAACAAGACAGGCTGGAGCTGCCCCAGCGGGCCGGAGCACGGACTCCACAGCCTAAGGAAAAGAAATAACAAAGCCATGGTGTTAACCCAACAGCCAAGAAACAGAATCACAGAGGCTGGAAAAGACCTTTAGGATCACCGAGTCCAACCATACCCCCAACACTGCCAATTCCACCTCTAAACCATGTCCCTCAGCACCTCATCTGCCAACCTGTTAAATCCCAGCAGGGATGGGGACTCCA
>NW_010339809.1:0-431 GCF_000700745.2 Antrostomus carolinensis | reverse complement strand
AAGAAAAAAAGAAAAAAAAAGAGAAATAACCGAATGCCAAGTTGCAAAATGTCTGAGCGCCTGCCCTTATCCCGCGGGGGTGTTTCATGTTGAAAAGACGTTGTTCTTTTGGTTGGGTTTTGCTTTATTTTAAAGGGTTTTTTATATATCTATATATAATGTTTATTTACTTATTTAAGGGATTGCTATGGTAGATTTTTTCTATTATTATTATTATTAATAATTATTATTATTTTTGGCTTGTTCTCTATGTGCACAGGTGACTTGTAGAGCATGTGCAGGACGAAACTGTATGAAGCAGCCTAAAACCGTAATAAAATATTTGGTGAACGACCCTCGCATCTGCTTTGAAATGACGGTGTCGGTCTCAAGCCCGCCAGTTTACGCAGAGCAGATCTCCGAGGCCACGGGTATTTCAGCATCAGCTCGTC
>NW_010339808.1:0-17662 GCF_000700745.2 Antrostomus carolinensis | reverse complement strand
GGGCTCCCGGCCCCGGCTGGAGGAGCCGCTTTTCTCCCCCCGGGACTCGTTTGCAGCCTCTCCCTATTCTCTAAGCTCCAGGTAGTTTGCTGAGCCCTTCCCGCGGCTCTTCCCGCCCCCCCGGTTGCGGGTTTGGGGGTAGGCAGGGGCCCCCGGTTGCGGGTTTGGAGGTAGGCAGGGCTGCACGGTGGGGATCGGCAGCGCGGTGAGACGGAGCTCAGCACCGGGAGGGCCCGAGAGAATAGGATGGTCCAGCACAGCAGCTCCGGGGGCTGGTCTTGTGTTGGAGTCATTCCTCTCTGAGTGCTCAAGGAGTTGCTGATGCTCCTCTTTTGCTCCATCCACCCTTGACTACGTGATCTTCATTTTATATTAAGAATTATAAAAAGAACAAGGCTCTGTTTTGGAACCAACACAGTTTTTCATGTGTGGGCTGGTGGTAGCAGATTTCTTTGAGGTTTACTTTAAAAGTTTACTTTGTCTGATAGTGTTGTGCAAGCAAAGTCAAGATATCGAGACTACTGCACAGATCCAGCCGCTGCCACAACCATCTCTCCCACCGGCTGCACCTATCCCGGCTCCACAGGGCACTCCTTCCGTGGAGGAACTTATCCAGCAGAGTCAGTGGAACCTGCAGCAGCAGGAGCAGCATCTCCTTGCGATGAGACAGGTTGGTTTAAGATAAACACTCAACTGGTTTATCCTCAACTGCCAGTGGCTTTAAAAATGAGGAGCAAAGGGAGAGAAGAAGGTTTCCTTCTGACCAGTGGTGATGGCATCACGTGTTGGTGCGGAGAGGGAGTGTTACTTGGCTTATTTTTGTTCTGTGGCTGCAAGATTGATTTTTGATGATTAAAACAGTTTGTTTATTTATTTGTGAAAAACTTTGTTTGTTTGCAGAGTGGAATAAACTGTGACTGCTTTAATCTGTGTTTAGTGCTGGGAACTGCAGGACATTGTAGCTTGTAGGATTTCTAAGGTGGATTCTGGTTAGGGGTGGAAGGGAGCTGTACTTTGAACTAGTTGGTTTTTTGCAGGTGGTGTTTTGCTGTTAAAGCTGCTGGGAACAAAACTAAAGACTTCCTGGAAGAAGGCAGCATACTTAGGTTATGTTCTGTACATTTAGGAGCTTCCTGCAATTATTTTTTTCATGATGGAGAAATTTTAGAGGTAGAAATGAACTGGACTTTTCCTGAAGAATGAGAAAGAGTCTTTTCTTTTCAGAAATAAATAACTGAAACATCTATGTGTGGTCACATTGCTTGTAAAAGGTCTTGGTGTCTGATGTAGCTGCTTACAGTTAAGACAATAGGGATACCGCAGCTTGGTTCTTCAGAAGAACATTGGATGTAAAATAATTCTATAATAATAATAATAATGTTATTATGTTCTTCTTTTCAGGAACAAGTCACATCAGCAGTAGCCCTTGCAATTGAGCAACAAATGCAGAAAGTTTTGGAGGAAACCCAATTAGATATGAACGAATTTGACAACTTGTTGCAGCCGATAATTGACACTTGTACAAAAGACGCGATCTCAGTAAGTGATCTAAATCTGAACGCTCAGCGAGTGATCTAAATCTGAACACTCAGTGAGTGATCTAAATCTGAACATTCAGTGAGTGATCTAAATCTGAACATTCAGTGAGTGATCTAAATCTGAACAGTTATTCGATGGTTTTGTGGATTAAGTATAATTTGGAGTTTGAGATTGTCCGTGTAGTAAACAGCAGCTGTAATGATGTGTTGTATGGTAGGTGAGATGATAGCTATTACTTGAAAACTTCCCTCTTTGCAGTTATTTCAGAGTTCTAGGAAGTCTATATGATGTTAACACATTAGACCAACTTAAAATATTTTAAATTTGCTTTTCTAAGGCTGGCAAGAACTGGATGTTTAGCAATGCAAAGTCTCCTGCACACTGTGAGCTGATGGCTGGGCACCTGCGAAATCGCATCACGGCAGAAGGGGCTCACTTTGAGCTTCGGTTACATCTGATCTACTTAATCAATGATGTCTTGCATCACTGGTAAGAATTAAATTGTGGTTTTCAGTTTGATGTTTTGATTAATTTGATGAAGTCTCTCTCCACTAGATACGTTGTTAGTTTGACTAGTCACTTGTTGGTTTTAATGTGTTCGTTATTTTTAGCAGCTGTCTTAAGATGTCCAGAGCTGGCACAAAGATCTAGTGCTTTAATAATCAAATTCAGCTTTTACCATGTTTGTATTTTTCCTCCAGACAAGACTTTACAGTAAAAATGTAAAGGAGGGAACTCTCCATTTTATAAATCCACTACTCTCAGTATAGCAGAAGGTGGGATGAATTGACTATTACAGTGCTTTTAGCGTTACACTGAAAGGCAGTAACTCTCCTCTTCCCATTCCTTTTTTGAAGCCAGCGGAAGCAAGCACGAGATCTCCTGGCTGCTTTACAGAAGGTGGTTGTGCCTATTTATTGTACCAGTTTTCTAGCAGTGGAGGAGGATAAGCAACAGAAAATTGCCAGAGTGAGTATCTGGTTTTGGCTTAACTTTATGCTTTGCTTCGTTAGGTTAGTGCTTGGCAAATTCACAAATACGAGGATGGAAGAGGATCACTGAGATTTTTTCTAGTGTGATTGTCTTAATATTACAGGATGTGCTTTAATTCATGTTTAAACTGGAACTTAAAAGTACCTAGGCTTTATTTAAGTTATGGTAATGTTAAATGCATCTGAATCTTTGGTGGTTCAAAGACAAGTGCTGAAATCCTCGACCTTTTGACAAAGCTAGAGATGTAAAAATGCCGTGCTTCAATTTTTCTTCTATTGTTCATAACTTCTAAAAAGCTTTCCCTCTTGATTTTACTCAGCTTCTTCAACTATGGGAGAAAAATGGGTACTTTGATGAGTCAATTATTCAGCAGTTACAGAGCCCGGCTCTTGGACTTGGCCAGTACCAGGTTAGCCACAAAAAGAAAAATAACACTTTTTGTATTTATGTCAATATTTTGGAAACAAATTTAGGAAATGTTTTCCTTTTTGAAAGGTAAATATTAAACCCCCACACACCCCCCCACCCTTGAAGTTGTTTACAAGGGATTACGAAAATAACGTAAAACATAATCTTGTTATTTCAAACATTCAATAATCCGACTGCTGATACAATCCTGGGAAGCCTATTTGCATTTGTAGCTGCTACAGTCAGGTGCATATTTGACAGTGTGTTCTCTTTTTATGGAAATGAATGTTTGGTGTAAAGGAAACTAAAGAAACTATAGCTTTAAATTCTATACTCTAAGCATAAAAATTGTTGTGGCAGCAGGAACTATTAATTTTTAGCATTAATAATGAATGCTGTTAATTGTAGCTGTATTGAAAGCTAGGCATTAGTACAGACAGTGGATTCTAGCCTGCAGAGAATATTTTGGAAACCTTGGCAGAGCTGGATAATGTGAGTAGGTTCTCCTGCCAGCAGGTTATCCTGCGTTCTCCTGCATTTCTTGAGAGAGGGTGGAGAGCAATATAGGAGATTCTGAATGAGCAGTTAGGATAACTGTTCTAGGTACAGTCTTAACTTCTTCTTCTCTCATTTTATCAGGCAAATTTGATCACTGAATATGCAACAGTAGTACAGCCTGTGCAGGTCGCCTTCCAACAGCAGATACAGAACCTGAAAACTCAACATGAAGAGTTTGTCAACAGTTTAACACAGCAGCAGCAGCAACAAATACAAATACCGCCCCTAGAGAACGAGGTGAAATCAACGCCCCCTCCTCAAGCCCCCACAGCAGCACCAACCTCAGCTCCACCCTCTGCTCCAGTTACACAAGCAGGTATGAAACTGTTCTGGGGCCCTGTGCAGAAATCAGTGGGTGGAAACATTGTGAGATTTTATTTATTTTTTTTTTGTTCTCCTTTTTTAGTGGTGAGGGACTGTGCTGTGCTGCTTTGGTTCAGGCAAAAGCCTGACAGTGCTTGCAGGCTTGCAGCTGGTGCAGTCTGGTGCTTGAATATAAAAAGAACCAAAGAGATGAATGTTAAATGGATCAGAAATCTTCTCTCTCAGTACTAGATCTCTGCAGAATGTTTAAACATCCAGCAAAATTCAGATGGAGCCTGTTGTAGGTGTGCTGGTGTTTTATTAACTACATGTGACCTGGGTGCTGATAATAGTCTCCAATTTGTTTCAGATGATGGTAAATCTCAGCTGCCTCTAGCTGGTTCTTCAGAGTATGACACAACAGGGTCTGGAGTGCAGGATCCTGCCTCTGGTGGACCACGTGGCCCTGGATCTCATGATCAGATTCCTCCAAATAAACCACCCTGGTTTGACCAACCTCACCCTGTTGCACCATGGGGTCAACAACAGGTAAGAAAGAAAATTCTGAAACGAGATGTAGAGGGAGGTGGAGGTTCAGAATGACCATCTTCGTTGCGGAAGTGTGGTGAAAAGCTGTGAAAAGTAGAAATCCAGATTCAAATGCCAGGTGTTCTCATTCTGAGCCCAGTTAAAGGTCAAGTATAAATTGTATCTCAGTTTGTCAGCCATTGCACTTTCCCTGTGAACATGCAGAACAAGAAGTACTGTCCCGAGTCCAGAGCAGCCTGGTTCAGTTTGGTCTCTTTGGAGCTGCAGTTGTTCAGACCTTGTATTCAGAAAGTTCCTTCACTTGTGTGTGTTGCCTGCAGGCTGTATTTACTTAAAAAGGTAGATTATTTTTAATTACATTCTTTATTTTTGTAGCCTAATGACCAGGCTTCTTTGCTTCACCACTAGGGACCACCTCATTGTCCTCCGTGGAATAACAACCATGAAGGAATGTGGAATGAACAGAGAGATCAAGGCTGGAACAACCAGCGAGAGACACCTTGGAACAACCAGCCTGATCCTTCTTGGAACAACCAGTTTGAAGCACCGTGGAATAACCAGCATGAACAACCTCCATGGGGTGGGGGTCAAAGGGAACCTCCATTTCGAATGCAGCGGCCACCTCACTTCAGAGGCCCATTTCCTCCACATCAGCAACATCCCCAATTCAACCAGCCCCCGCATCCGCATAATTTCAACCGCTTTCCACCTCGCTTCATGCAGGATGATTTTCCACCTCGCCATCCCTTTGAAAGGCCTCCTTATCCTCATCGGTTTGATTACCCCCAGGGGGATTTTCCTCAAGGTAAAGTCTGTACCAGGCCAGGTTTTCTTATGTTGCGATGCTGATTACAAAATTATTTAGTGCTTTGGGGTGACAGCTTATTCTTGGTGAACTGTTGTGGTTTTCCTGAGAAATGTTGAGTTTGGGGGTTTGGGAAGCTACTGCTAACAACTTGGTAGGAAATACTTGCAGGGTTGGAGGTTTTCTTGCTTTTTGAGTCTTCCTTTCCTATGGGATGTAGATAACAAGAAATCATAATCCAAACTCAAGTCAGCATCTCTGCAGGCACCCATTTTGTGACTATCTCACTTGAAAAATAGTAAGCTTGGAGGTGAGAAGCAGTATTTGCTTGTAAATTTGATCTCCTGCACATCAGACTGTAGATGAGGGCTCTTCTTCAGCTGTGCCCTCGATAGATGGAGGAAGTTAGAGGAAGCCAGGCTGGAAGCGTTTGTTCTTGTGCATACATTCATCCATGCCCTTCTTTTCTTCTCTTTATTTTTACTGAAAAGCTCTCTAGTTACCTGCCTTAATGTTGTGTGGCTTGGTGGTGTCTGGTGAAATGATCCTTACCTCCAGTTCCCCCTTCCTGTTTGGTTTGCCTTCTTGCTGGAACACAGGGATGCCCGAGAGGGCAGTCAGTGCGCAGCTTGCCTGGCCTTTGTGGTTCAGACTTGGCTGCAGGCTCCCTCGCAAAGTCTGGTGTAGTTCTGCCCCGATGCAGTTTCTATTTTACATGCAGAAGTTATGATTATTCTGGAATGATCCTTATCAGTGTAAAGTCTAAAGATCCCTGTGGTTTTGTATGACAAACCACTTAAAAGAGCAATTACGTTGCTATGTAGGAGTTGCTATTTTAAGCTTAAAAGATTCTCAATTCCCTGAGTCCCCAAAACATTGAAAACCAATGAATTAGAGCTTACATATTTAGGGTTGTGATGAACTTCACCAGTAGAGGTTGTTCCTTTTTTTTTTGCCTCCTTTGGGTTTGTTGTTTGTTTTTTTAAGAGTTCTGGTAGTAGGGAAGAACAGTTTTTCTTGTCCTGGGGGAATTCAGGTTTAAGCTCAGAAAAGATGCTCTGTTTTGGATTGTAGTGGTGATCCAAAGCATCTGTTGTTTCATGTAAAGTTGTTGGAGGAGGAGATTTGCTAAAATTAGGAAAGTGGTGAAGCAATGACAGCACAGACTGTGCTCAGGTTCTGATGATGAGTCAGATAGTACTGGCTGAAGATGGGCAGTGGCTATAATGGTTTTTCCTGGGAAAACTGTTAGTCCTGCTGCAGAAGATGTTGATTTTCAGTCTTGCAGGTTTTTTCTGCATAGTGCTTCAGCAGGGTATCCTGGTGTTCATGGCCAATGGTTTGTCCATCAGTGACTGGATGGATGTCATTCACTTCTCTATTTTGACAGGATATTACCTTTACCTCTTCTCAAAACCTCTAAACAAAGTATTTTCTTGTCACCTACTCATGGGAGTTAATTCCTGCCATATTTATTTCTTTATATATGTTGATTTGGCATAGAGACAGAACTAATTACAGGTCCCTGCTAAGCCATGATTGTGTATTTAGGCTTCAGAAATAGATCCCACCAGTAGCTGCCCTGCTGCATCTGAAGCCTTTTGTTCTTGAGGGTATCTTTCTTGTGGTGCTTTTTGACCACAGTATGTCCCAAAGTAAGCAGTGGCTTAGGGTTTAAAGTATCATCTTGTCTTGAGAGCAGTTGCTGTGGGCAGGGAGGGAGATGTACTGTAAGATATTGATGAAGGTGGACCTGTAGGCAGCCTCTGGCTCTTCAGTTCTGTTGCTTTCCTGGATCTGCAAGGCTCTGGGTGCCAGGATTGGTTTTTAGGATAAATGTGCTATTTGAAGTACATTTCTGATTAACTTCCTTTCTTTATAGCTAAATAAAACATTTTAACTCTGCAGAAATTGGACCTCCTCATCATCACCCTGGTCACAGATTGCCTCATCCTGGAATCAGCGAGCATCCTCCCTGGGGAGGGCCACAGCACCCTGATTTCGGGCCTCCCCCGCATGGATTTAACGGGCAGCCTCCTCACATGCGGCGACAAGGGCCCCCTCACATGAACCACGATGATCCTAGTCTGGTGCCAAATGTTCCCTACTTTGATCTTCCTGCTGGACTGATGGCTCCACTTGTAAAAGTAAGTGCTTGCAGTGGGCCCTGACGAGTACAATTGAAAAATGAAAAGCCAGTGGTCAATATTAGGCACAGTTTTAACACCAACATTTATAATTTCAAATCTTTCCAGCCAGCAACCATGAGCCAAAGTTGTTGTAGGGTATAGAGGGGCAGGAGCTGGGGGAGGAGGTAGTGAAAATGGTAACATTTTTGAGTGTTGTGTGCCAGTGAAAGCTGATTGAGCTCATGTATGTGAAAGATTAATTTACTCTTGAAAAATCTTACCCGCATTTTTAGAAAATAGAACACCCCAGTGATTTTCAGATGGTCAGAGGGACCTTGCAGTTCTGATGTGGCCACTGTGTACTTGTTTTTGGTATTCAGAGTTCTTTCTTACAAAGATGTTTTGCAATGCTCTATATACAAACAAAGAATGATAGGGAACAGGAAATGTATCTGTATTGGCATCTTTGGGGATATCTACATTTATGCATTCCGTGTTTGAGATCAACAAATAGGTCTCTTCCATCTCTAACTCTGTGGCACTCTAGGCATGCATCAGCTTTTGCCAGGCTTCCATCCAGCCACTGTTACCACAAAGGTGGATAGATGAGATCTGCATTTTATCTACCTGGCCATCTGCTTAATGCTGCAGCATGTGTAGTGCTGGCTTTTCTCGTAGAACTCAAACTGGTAGTGATGGCACAAGAAGGCATCGGGTCAGCTGCAGAATCCTTATTTCTGGACCTTTTTTTAATCCAGTAGTGAAATGTGAGGTCCCTACACCGTTAAATCTATATTTCTCTCTTCAGGTAGCCACCCCATGACACATGACACGAATGTAATTTGTTTTGTTTCCGGCAGCTTGAAGATCATGAGTATAAACCTTTAGATCCTAAAGATATACGTCTTCCACCCCCAATGCCCCCCAGTGAGAGACTACTGGCTGCGGTTGAGGCATTTTATAGTCCACCATCTCATGACAGGCCTAGAAACAGGTAAGAGTAGGTATAGCTAACAATATGGTAAGGAAAATGCCCTAAGAAGCTGTCTCAATCCACGAAGTGCCTCTCTCTTCCTTCGCCTGTGTCTTGGTTCTTCTAATGCTGAAATGAGTGCTCGTGTTGTATTTTAAACTGCACACGCTGTTTGATCTTACACTGAGATTTGTGAGACCTTTTTGCCCAGGCCCTTTGTTCCCTGCGATATCTAGAGGAAATCCTGAGCGTCTCCGTTTGATCAAAGTAGAATTTTACAGACGTCGGTTCTGTGTGTGGTTGATTTATTGCAGTGAAGGCTGGGAGCAGAACGGACTGTACGAATTCTTCAGAGCTAAAATGAGAGCGAGGCGGAGGAAAGGTCAGGAGAAGAGAAATAGGTGAGAGATCCTGTCTGCTGCCTTCTGATGCATGATCTTCGTTCGGAAGGTGCTAGCAATACCTTGGGCTAAATGCAGAGGGGAAAGTCTGTTCAGCAACATGCTGATGGAATAACTGAGTTTGAACTCATTGGAATTTCTCTCATCTGCTGAAAATAGTTTTTGCCACTCCAAAGATTTCTGGACTGTGCAGAAATCCAGTGGTTGTGTGTAACTGGAATTTGATCAGAAGTGTATTTGTGTTTGTCATGCTTCTCCCAGGAGTTTCACTGGGGTTTCTCTGGCTTTGTCTGTGCAGTGGGCCTTCTCGGTCTCGCAGTCGGTCTAAAAGCCGAGGTCGCTCATCCTCCCGGTCCAATTCACGATCTTCAAAATCATCTGGCTCCTATTCGAGGTCACGATCTCGCTCTTGCTCTCGATCCCGGTCCTATTCACGCTCTCAGTCCAGGTAGAGTGCAGTGGGCTGAATGTTGGGGACTGGAGGGGTGGGGAAAAAACAACCCTCAGGATGAATGATGAACCCTGGACGTTGCTCTGGTAACTTGGGCATCTGATCTCGTGTGCTCTCCCTTTCCAGGAGCCGGAGCAGGTCCCGCTCTTCTCACAGCCGCTCGCGATCGCGGTCACGGTCAAGATCGAAATCGTACTCGCCAGGAAGGCGGCGCCGGTCCCGGTCTCGCAGCCCCACTCCTCCGTAAGCTTTTGTTTGTTTGTTTCTCTTTTTACCTGAGTTGTTTGGAAAAGTACTGACAAGGGTGGCTTTTCTCATAAGCTGGGTATATTGGGCATTTCAACAAATAGTAGAAAAGGAGATGGAAAGCAGATTTAGAAACTCTTTATATGCTGTATGTGCTTACAGAGAGAATGTTGCTCTGCTGTGGTGGGTTTTTGTTGCAACAACACTCCGTGCATCTGTGAAGGCCTCGTGTGCCTTCCTGGGAAGCAGCAGGAGAAATCCTCGGAGTGCTCTCTGTGTTAGGAAGGCTGGAGGGTTTGATTTCCTGGGAAGCATTTAGGGTGGTTCTGGCACCTTTCTAACTCCTCAATCTGTAGTTTTATAAAAGAATAGCTTAGTAGAGTGGATGGGACTATGTTGGATGTTTAATAGAATATAAATGACCTTGCTTTGGGTCAGAACAGGATCGCTTGTTCATAATTTGTTCTTTCTGTTTCCTTAGTTCTTCTGCTGGTTTGGGCTCCAGTTCTGGGCCTCCTATACCAGAATCAAGACTTGGAGAAGAAAATAAAGGCCATCAAATGCTCGTGAAAATGGGTAAGATGCTGTTCTGGAATCTGGCACAAGCCAGGAAACAAAATCAGGTGTCCAACTCTTGGATACAATTAATTAATGCATTTTTATAAATAATTATCCCTTGGTATTCCAAGAGCAGCGTAGGGACATTCAGCGATTAAGTACAGAGAACACGGAGCAGTGGTGGTAGCTGCCTTTCTGGGAAGGATATGGAAGACAGAGATGTGAGTTTGGCATCAAACAGAACTTGCCTCCCCACGGTATTTCATCTCCCTAGGGTGTAGATCAGCAGGGCTGACTGGACTGGGCTTGCATTGTCCTTCCCCTTGCCTTCTTAAAAGTTTTTAGGGCTAGTGCTGATGTTTGTCAGCTCCCAGAATCTCTGCAGATTTGAAACAAATGGGACAGTTCATGGGTTGTTTCAGGCTGCCTGTTACCATCCTGCTGGATCAAATTGGTGCTTTCTTTGGTTGTTTCCAAAAATGTCTATTGTCTTCAGAATTCTAGTAATAAAAAAAATAGTTACAGGATGGCAATGGTGTGTCCTTACTGCAGGGTGGAGTGGATCCGGTGGATTGGGAGCCAAGGAACAAGGAATTCAGGATCCAATTAAAGGAGGAGATATCCGAGACAAATGGGATCAATATAAAGGAGTGGGAGTGGCATTAGATGACCCTTACGAAAACTACCGAAGAAATAAAAGTTACTCGTTTATCGCACGCATGAAGGCCAGAGATGAATGTAAGTGAATGTTTCTAAGCAATTTTAAAAAACTGTGCAGACTTGATAAGTTATTTTCTCTCATTTACTGTAAAACCCAAAAGACTGGGAACTCTTAATTCTTTCTAATTGTGATGGATACAGTAAACCCACAGGTAAGTAGACATATCCTCTGATTACTCAGCATCTTTTCCTTTTCAGGGGTTGTGTTGTATTCTTATTTCTGAAACATTAATTAATTAGCCACTTCCTGGCTGCAATACCAAGAGCCTGCATCTCTCAATGTTACCTTTCCAAAAACAGGAGCAATCCCAAAGGTAGTTGAACCGCAGGAGGGGGGCAGCTGTCGGAGCAGGAGGGTCTCTGTGGTTGGAATGAAGTTACACCACACTTACTGTTTGGCCCTGCCCAACTCCCAAGCTTCCTACAATTAGTGCTGTGTTTTGCCAAAGCCAGAACTGGTAATAAATTCACTGTAGTGCAGGAAGGGTTCAGAAAAACTGGAGGAGATCCTTCTTAAGAGGTTAAGACAATTACCCAAATGATAGATTTTATTTTTTTTTGCAGAGAGTCTGTGTTATGTGCACTTGCCAATGACTAAAAGGAAAAACAAATTGGCATGCCACATGAAAAGTCACTTCTGCCTATGGCTGCAGTAGATGCATGTAATAAAATGGGTTCAAATAAGGCCCAAAAGCAAAAACTCCTTATTAATAGAGCCCTCATTCCATGAAACATTTCAGACAGCTTAGGTAACTGCAGAATGTGTAAGAACTCTTTTCCCTATTGTTTCAGTGAAGCGTGAAACGCAAGACCCTCCACCACCCGAATAAGACTCTCTGAAGAAAGATGTCATGCATCTTCTACAAAATACTAAACTTGTAGAAATCCGGATTAAAGTCTGGAGGAAGTGACAAATGAATTACTTTTTAAAACTATGGTGAAAAATGGAAAGCTATGACATGTACCTCAACGCTTGTCGTTTAGTGTTTAAAAAAGGCCAGTCGTAACTATGACATGTCTAGCAAGTTTAAGAATTTCCATTTATTTTGCAAAATTTTTTAATTAGTTCCCCATTTTATACTAGAATTAAACCCCAGTCAAGCTATCCCTGGTGCAGAATTGTGATTCATTCATTCCTGTGGAATACAGACATTATCTGATGTGGTTCTATGTTCTCTAGTTCCATAATTTATGTTTATTTCTCTCAAAAGGTTAATTCTATTTGAAGTGGAGGGGTGCTGCCTTGGGATCAAGTCAGACTGATGCTGAGCAGTGTATCCTAATGTCTAAATGGGGAATGAAGCATCTAATTCCAGTACAGGTGACCTATGAGCACTGTGCAAGCTTGTTTAGAACCTACCACACAACTTAACACCCCTACACACCAGCTGCTGCAGTCACAACTCTGGTCAGAACACGAGGGTTAACTGTTGTAGCTTTTCAAGCGCTCTAAGGGATGGTCAATGCTTTGTAATGGAAGACATTCTTTAAGCTTTTTATATTTTTGTATATACCCTTTAATAAAAGCTAATTAGTTGAATAGAAGAGAATCCATTTGCTCTGCAAGTTTCTAACAATTAAAATGTTCTTGGAAACTTCCTTTAATCTAAATGGGGTGGGGGGGGGGGGGAGAAAAAAAAACCCTTTTGTAACTGTTTCCAGAGCCCACCAGCTGAAGATGTTAGTCCCTCACACTGCACTTCCACTCCAGAGGTCTGCGTGGTGGTAACCTCTTCCAGAGTCGTTTGTTTGTATAGCAGAAACCCTCTTAAAAACCATCATTCAGTTAATATGGTGAAATACCAGTTTGTTCTAGATCTACTGTAGTTGTGGAACTGTAACTGTCTGTGAATCGGCATACAACACCTGTATGTTATCAACTTGTGAATTTTATTGTTTTGCCCTCCCAATAAACACTTTTTTTTTAAAAATAAAAGTAAAATGGTGGCTCATATTTCAGAGTAACTGGATTTCAGTATGTTGGCTATAAGCCTTTCTTATACTTAATTAATCTTAATTTTGTGTGGGTTTGGTTGTGTAGTAATCTGACAAAGCTAATTATATATAAAAACTGTTAAAATATGACACTAAAGTCAGGCTACGGTGTGTTCTGCTGTGATTAGATTCTTACTCCATATTCTACAGATTTTCACTTCTACCATGATCACAGATCACACAATTTACATGGTAAACACACATACTGTGATGACTTACCACACTCCCTCCAGAGAGAAGTGTTTTCTTGGCTTCTTTTTTGCTGAACACTCCTGCCTCTCCCTGTATCATGTACATTAGTAAAAAATTCAGGTAGGAAAACAGATTATGTATAATATGATACCAAGCAGTTAGTACAACTCCTTCCAGTACATAGTTTATAACTTATCTGTACAACGTGGAAGGGTTTCTTGTTCCAGCCTGAGATCTGTAAATGTAAGTTTTACTTAAAATTCAAAGAGTCACAGCAGTTTTTCCTCTTGTGCTTTCCAAATTTCTTGACGTGCTTGCTCGATTGTTAGAGGTGGGGATTTGTGATTCTTGATGTACTGCAAAATAAAAGGGTAATATACAAATTTCTTTATTATGTAGATAGATAAATACTAGAAAGTATTTAATGAATAATAAATCTTCATGTCAAGATACCTGCACCTTTCTATATTAGCAACAGAAACTGATGCTTTTGCTGCAGCATTAGGAGATTCTTGCTTGTTTGAGGACAGCTAGATGGCACAGCAGAAAGCTTCCTCTTTATTTCAAAACTACGGCCTCGAGTAAGACTAGTCTTTTGGTTCCTGTCTAAAGTCCTGTTGTTCTATTAATATGGGCACAAGCATTATAGCCTTCTTCTGTGAAGTAATTTATTCAATAATAATATGAACTTTATCTGATTAATGACTAATATGTGAAGAAAACCTGTTTGCTGCAAATACTAGAGGAATATACACTTAACTCTATGTAGGCTGCTGTCTAGTCTATCATAGATACCTCTTTAGCCTCTTCCAGGGAATGGTAGTGGAACTTCTCATTCTCTAACGACTCCACAAGGGAGAGGTGAAGGTGTTGAATGTTCTCTACAAACTGCTGAGTCAACATCAAGTGCTGTTTCAACATGGAGTTTAAAACAAGAACCGATGGGTTGTATGCTGTCAAGGCTGCAAGAAAGGAGAATTGTGTACTTCAGCGATACATCAGTCAGGTAGTAAGGGCTAAACAATCCAGGCAGGGGTTAGAGGCATAAAATATAGTAAAACAGAATAGTAAGAAACATGTTTTTTTCAGTACCTTCTACTGCATCCATGCTGACAATGTGACTGGCAATAGGTACTGGATCAACGTAGCTGTTTCCTACAGGTGGGTCAAGTACCGCAGTGGCGTTTCCTGTGTACAGGATAAAACAAGAATTGCTGGGTTTGGAGGGTGGAAAGGTTTAGTGCTAGAACTCGGGTCATCTTCAGCAGCCTCTTGGGACACCAGTTGCTGTAGAACCTGACAGGGAATTCTGTCAGCCAAAAAAAAATGCTAAAATAGTTCTATGACCTGCAGTTTCTTTACTCTCACGTTCACAACACACACCATGGTGGGAGGCGGTTTTTCTAACCCTAGACAAAGTAAAAGTAAAAGCTTTTCTACTTGAATGAAGCTACTGATTCAAAACACCCCAGTTTCTATTTTCTCTTCCTTGAGTGTGGCAGGAAGTGACTCTTAACCACTTTTTCCTTTAAGTTGAAAGGTAGGAAAAGAGCTATCCCTCAGAAACAGGGTCACATCTGGTGGTCACATCTGTCCCTTGTAAATGGGGCCACGGTGCCTTCCTAAGAAATAAAGACAATGCAAAAAAAAGAACTCTGCTGGGTGATCACTTTACTAACAATACAATAGTATTGCTTACCATAGTAAAGATACAATCAAATGTGGAATTCTGTTTGGGAATATTACTTGGGCTATTGCAAGCTCTGTCACCAACACGAGCTCATCCATCCAGAGTTCCTGGTGGTTTGTTTCTTGGGGTATTTTTTTGGGTTGTTTGGGTTTTGGGGGTTTTTTAATTGTTGTTTTGGTTTGTTCCAAGTTCTTATTGTGTTGTCCAATCCCAGTTGTTTCTACAGACAGCAGATTAAAGTGCTGGGCTTTAGAAAGTTTTTAATTTAATGTCAGCTAAGGGAAGCTAAGAACTCTTACCAGTGCTGACTAGACCAGCTTATAAAATATGAAAATGTAAAAATTTCCTAAATAGGACAATATTGTATGAACTTACTCGTTGACCAGCAATAGGTGAATGGAGAATCCACTGTCTGAACTGCAGTTTCTTTGACGGTTACTCTGTGTACCTGGTCACGCCGCTCTTTGGTGATGAAAGGTGACGATGCTGAGGACGGGTGTTTTCCAGGAGACGTGCAGCTCTCAGAATGTTCCTCTGACATTTTCGATACAGATTCCCTATCTGTTGTAGAAAGACAGCTTTCAAAGTCTTCAGAATATTCTGAATTAACAGTTCTGTCATCATGACCAAGATAATCCTGTTTGTGTCTATGCAAATCTTCAGAAACTCCACTTAAATGCTCAGAGATTTCAGCTTCAGTCACATTTTTTTCAGTATCCTCTTCAGAAGCATCATTCACACCATTTACTGCACTTGTTTTGAGAGATGTTTGGTCTCTTTCCACCAGGAATGTATCTTTTTTTGGATCTCTGTTTGATTCTTGAGTAATTTGAATGTCTGTCCCCTGTAAAACAAAACAGTTGTTTGTGAGGAGAATCAACAAAATATAACCTAGAATACGTCTCCATTATTCTTCATCTGTATCACTGAGTGTTAGCTGCTACTTTGTTAAGAATTAGAAATGCTGCTCCTCTGTGTCACCTTGCAAACTGTGCACTGTTGTTATATTTACTGAGGAAATGCAAACACTAACAAAAGAATTTGGTCAGGCTTCAGTAGACTGTAAAATCCTGATCTATCCCTTGCAGCTAGTGAGACATGCCCACCTCAGCCTCCACCTTCCACCAAAGCCAGAATGGAAGTAAGTGCTAGTAAAGAACTTCTACTTACTTTCTGCTTTAATTCTGCTGTCTCACTGGTGATATCTGGTGCCAAATCATCAAGGCTCAGGATATTCAGTCTGAAGTCTGCAATCAAATAACATGTTGTCATGAGAACTTGCATGGAAATTACAGTACAATTCCCCTTAAGTGAGAAAAGTGGGGGGAATAAATCAGTACTACATTGATTGTTTGAAGTGTAATACTAAAAAGTAACAGCAGTCACTCACTCCAACTCAGCAGCAGCTCTTTGTGAAGTTTCCTCCTTTGCCTGTTAAGGGATCTGCTAACCCAAGTTTTTTTTTCTGCTGCCCCTCGTTGACACTTGTTCTCACTCAGACCCATTATTGTCCCACTGATGTATGACAACTACTCTAAATGTTGTAATTGTTTTGATGTCGTAACGAAGTGTCACTCATCATTAAACTGAGCCCATTACATCGAAAGCCAAGAAATATACAAATATATTACACTAGAAAAAAAGAGATCAGCATAATTCCTTTGATAAAGTCTTGGTTTATATAAAACTGCAACACTGAATCCTTCAAAGCCAGTATTTGCCCATGTTTATTAGTAAATTTATCAGGAGATGATTAGCACAATTCATGCCAAGTCTACTGAGCCATTATTTTAGAACTAACTTACCATTTGAGCTGCTGCTGGCTGAACCTTCTGCATCATCTGCTTTTGAAAACAATTCATCTAATGATTTTATTTCACTCCTGTCACTTTCAAGTGATATTTGGCTTTGCTTGACGTTGCCTGTTCTAGGCAGAGCGATCCTTACAGTGTTGTCTTTCATGGAAGAAGACAGCGATTGGGATCTCATATTATGTGGTACTGACAGGTTTCTGCTGGATGGTGAATTAAGTCCACCAAAAACATTTTGCTCCAAGTCTTTGATGTGAAAAGAAGCTGCTTTAGATACCTCTGTCAGTGAAATTTCCTTATGAGATGGAGGAGGCAATCCTGATGAAATCGTAGTCTTACTCTTTTGAAGAATAAGAAAAAGAGATTTTTTGTGTTACTTCTTTTATTATGTGTATAGCACTAAAAAGGAAAACAAATTATAATGGTAAAAAAAGAGTCATTTTAAAATGTGAATTGAAGCTAAATCATATCATGAGCAAACCACAAATGCAAAATTAACATTTAGTTTCTGGTGTTAACTAAATAAGACGTGACTTACCAATTAAAACAATTTCATAAAAGTGTAAATAAAAATACAGAATCCAGTGAAGTCTGTATTTACCTTTCTAGCCCATTTAGAATCACTTGCCACAACTCTCTGATTCTCATTTCCACTGGAAATCTCCAAAGAGCTCTTCATCAGTTCTCTCATTTCCTCTTCATCACTATCCACATGAAGCTGCTGTTTGACCACAGCATTCCTTATAGGGCTTTGGATGCTTTCCTCTTCCTTAGAACAAGCATTACCAAGAGTCACATTTCCACCAGCAGTAGCAGAATTCTTCAGATATTTCTTGCCCCTCGCACTGTGTTCACGACTGGACGCAGCTGAGGACTCTTCATCCAAAGACCTCTGGCCCAAGTCAGTTTTTTGCAATTCCAGCTGCTTTTTTCGATTCATGATTTTGTTTTCTAGCTGTGCCACTTTCCTCAGAGCAGAGCTCAACCTGGCGTGGGAAGCGCTGCCCAGAGTGCTCCTCGCTGCGGGCCTGTTGGCCGTCTGCGCAGCGCTGCCCGGTGCCTGGCACCACGGGCTCCCCTGTGTATCTTCGTTGCGCACCTTTAGGAATCTGCTGTGGCAGAATGGAGCTCTTCCAGACTTCTCCATCTCTGTGTCAACCACAGCGAGGTCACTACAGGAGCGGGGAAGGACGCTGTGCCCGGCTGTGACGGTTCTTCTCCAGGGAGCATCGCCGTGTCCCTGCCCAGGAGAGGATGCAAAGCGGAGAGAGCGCTCAGAGGCGGAGGCAGGCGGCCCGGTTCAGCTCCCAGCTCCCCGGACTGGGCAGACACTCCCGCTCC
>NW_010339807.1:1265-3136 GCF_000700745.2 Antrostomus carolinensis | reverse complement strand
CCCTGGGCAGCCTGTCCCAGGGCTCTGGCACCCTCACTGGAAAGAAGTTTCTCATCAAGTTTAAGCGGAACCTCCTGTGTTCCAGCTCACACCCATTGCCCCTTGTCCTACCATTGGGCATCACTGAGAAGAGCCTGGCTCCATCCTCATGACATTCACCCTTTACATATTTATAAACATTAATGAGGTCTCCCCTCAGTCTCGTGTTCTCCAAGCTAAAGAGCCCCAGCTCCCTCAGCCTTTCCTCAGCAGGGAGATGCTCCACTCCCTTCATCATCTTGGTGGCTCTGCGCTGGACTCTCTCCAGCAGTTCCCTGTCCTTCCTGAACTGTGGGGCCCGGAACTGTCCCGCTCGTTTGATGCTGAAGCCACATCTTGAGCACGGGACAAGTCTAACGGCGTGTCCTGAGCACAGGGAGCCAGGACGTGGCACCGCAGGAGAGCGAAGCGCCCGCTGCCACCACCCCCCTTCACCTTTCTTGATCTTCTCGTGGAAGTTGATGGCATCCACCGAGGCGGTGACGATGTTGGTCTTGCAGTGCCGGGCAGCCACAATCCCGGCGACCTCATCCATCAGTTTCATGGTGACACCTGGGGGGGAGGCAGAGGGTCCCGTCTCAGGGCAGCCGGTGGGATTTGGGGAAAAGCCACACACGGGTCAGTAAGGCCTTTGCACGACCAAAGCTGCACCAGGGAGTCAGAGCAGAGACTGAATCCCGACCACCGGAGACCCCGGTGCCGGCACAAGGACTCCGGTCCCATGTACCTGCAGGGCAGCATCCTCACAGACCTGAGCTTAAGGGTTAGGCCAGCTCTGGCTCTCCTGAATTCCTCTGAGCAAACCTCAGCCTTGCAAGGCAAGATCAGTCCCACAAACCTCCTGCTTGGGAAGAGCTCTGAGCCATACTGTTGTTTGTGGGGTTCTTGTTTGGGTTTGGGGTTTTTTTTTATTATTTTAAGGACGCAATTAGATGAAGAGCAGCATCCAGCATCATCCCAGCCCTCAGGAAATGCACCTCTCACCTGGCTCACCCCCCACACACCTGCCCTGCCCTGTCCTGCCCACCTGGCAGGCGATGGGCACTGCCAGCCCAGAGGAAATGACTCCAGCAAATTGCAGGCATTGTACACTGGGGGTTTATAATCCCATATTTGCAATTTGTGAGACGATGACACACTTGTAGGAGTTACAGCTTGAGGATGTCAGTTCCCAGGGCCTTTTTTAATCATAGACAAAGACAAAGCTTTTGCCTCAGCTGAAGCAAGGAAGATGGAAAAGGGCCCGTGTACCTTCAGCGGCAGAGCCCTCCTCCCACAAACACTGAGACCCACGAGTCGCTCTCAAACCACACTGCTGCTCTGGGGAAAAACCAGCCCAGGTGCTGGCGGAGGCAGCGCTCACTCACCTCCGTGCACGAAGCCCAGCAGCGTGCAGTCAGACGGGCCCACCAGGTGGATCAGGCTGGACTGGCTGTAGCCAACGGTGTGAGGCTCTGGGTGGAGAAAGAGCAAAGTGGAGGTCAGAGCTGCTCGTTTTTTTTCACACCCCTTTCTCAAACCACCTGAAGGAAGAAGAGACGGGGCTGGCTCGTGCAAAGCTGATGTTCAAACCAGCATTTAAATCTGCCCCGAGAAGTCCTGAGAGCAGAGGCCGCTCACCACCTGACGGGCTGCCACCTCCCTCTAATGCCTGCCCAGCAGTTTTATTCCAGCTCAACTCGTTTCTTCTTCCAAAGCTTTCAAAGAGCCCAGAAGCAAACAGGAGTGAACTGGAGGGACATGTGGCCATACACCTCCCCTCCTCGGGCCACCAGCCACAGCCCAATCCCCCCAAACCTGCCGCTCAGCGGCGTCTCCAAAGGACCACACTG
>NW_010339807.1:0-1178 GCF_000700745.2 Antrostomus carolinensis | reverse complement strand
GAGCAAACCCGCTCTTGGGGAGGGCTGCATTTTCCATCTAATGAGAGATGCTAAAGGCAGGAAAAACCAGCCGGGCCCCGACCGCTCGGCATCGCCTCCCCCCGCGGGCAGGACACCCGCGCCGCGGCGCCCGCACAGCCTTACCTTTCGTCTGCCTGTCTGTGAGCAGGGGGAACAGAGGAGAAAAAGCATTTCAGCAACTTTCATCCCACGTCACCCCCCCAATGATCCCCTCTCACCACCTCTCCACCTCCACCCAAGCACCACGGCTGGTCCTGGGGACACCGGCCGCTCACGCCTTGGGCTCGCTGTCAGCACCGCCACTGGGCTTCCAGAACCCGGGGCAAGGCTTTCGGTAGGAGAGACCCCCAGTGATCCCTCAGAGACAGCGTGACCCCCAGCTCCTCCCTGTAGGCTCATCCTCCCCTTCAAACACCAACTGATGCACTTGTTGCTAAAATCTGACTTCCAGAGAGGGGCTGCAGCTGCAGAACGTGCCAAACCCTCACCCAACGCTTGTGCCTACCCTGTGCTGTGCAGAACTACCCCCCACTGCCCAGGAGTGCACGAGAGATGCAGGGAGGGGTGGCAGGAACTGTTTTGGCAAAGGGCATCACCAGCCCCAGCGGGGCATCGCACATGCCCACCTGGCTCTCCCTCCACAGCTCCAAAATCCCATCACCATTCCCAGTGCAGAGTTCCAGAGCACATGGTCACAGGTGCCCGGGGACGGCTGGAGCTGCCTCAGGAACCAGTTCAGCCTCCCAGCACCACCAGGACGTTTCCACGGGCCACGAGCTGCCCGTGTTACCTGGGTTGATGACAGGGAAGATCATGTCGCCGTTCCTCTGCTTAGTTTCCAGCCGATCCAGCTTTTGCTCCTCGTAACGCTTCTTCCCCTCATCCTCCTGCTCCTTCCTCGCGTACTGGAAGGGAAGGCCGGTGAGAACGGGGTCAGCAAAGCCAGGGGCACAGCCAGGGGTGCCGAACGGGGCCAGGTCAGCGCCGTTCCCCCAGAGAGGGTGAGCTCTGGCTGTGGTGGAGCAAAGCGAGTCATCCTACCTGGATAGGGGGAACCTCCAGGACCTTGTTCACGTTCTTCAGGGACAGGGGCACGTACCACAGCGTTGCCTTGTTCGTCACCTTCTTTGCCCCTGGAGGAGAGGGGGGCAGAGGGT
>NW_010339806.1:2725-4453 GCF_000700745.2 Antrostomus carolinensis | reverse complement strand
GTATATATGTGTATGTGTGTATATATATATAAATATATATATAAGTATATATATTAAAAAGGTCTATCTTAATTTTCCTAGTGTTTAAAGTACAAAGATATCTAAAAGGACTTTTTTTGCAAAGACAGAATAAATGATAAGCAGGGGTCTGAAAATAACAAATAGCGAATTCCTGGTCTTTTCAAAGTGGCGTCACGTACCCACGTGCCCTTTGCACCCTGAGCTCTCCACAACCTCACAGCCCAAGACGGAGTCTTTAAACTTCTGCTCTGGGGACAAACCTGAGTGGTTCAGCTTGTGTTTTGCCTTTTAAATGTTCCCTTTACCCCGAAGCGAGCAAAGCCATTGGCAGCCCGTGCTGATAGCGAATTCCTGGTCTTTTCAAAGTGGCGTCACGTACCCACGTGCCCTTTGCACCCTGAGCTCTCCACAACCTCACAGCCCAAGACGGAGTCTTTAAACTTCTGCTCTGGGGACAAACCTGAGTGGTTCAGCTTGTGTTTTGCCTTTTAAATGTTCCCTTTACCCCGAAGCGAGCAAAGCCATTGGCAGCCCGTGCTGGGTGGGCGCTGGGTGGCCAAGCAGGGCTATGGTGCCGCGTGGTGTGACCGGGTGCTGCAGGGCTTCTCTGGTTTTAATGCGGTGGGATGTTCCTACAGTTCTGTCGGGGTGGGCTGAGAAGACCCTTCTGACCACTTTTAATCTGCAGTAAAACCACCGCAGCAGCCTGGAGCATCGCGTGGGTTTGATGCCGAGTGCCGGGTGCTCCCGCGGGATGCGGCTCCGCTCCTCCCCTGGGTAAGTTGACGCCGTCCCGCAGGTGCAGGGTGCACGTCGCAGGGTTTGACCCCGGTGTCCGTAATGCTGATGGTCCCTGTTGGTCCCACGCAGTTGCCTCTGGCTGAGACTCGTGCTGCAGCAATATGGAGGGGTGGTGAGGGAGGGGTTGGTCTTGCTGTCCCCCCTCCTCTGGAGCGAGCAGCTGCTGCTGGTGATGGATGGACCTTCTTCCATCCTGACCCTGGCCACGGAGCCCCTGCGGCCCCCGGAGAGCAGTTTGGGTGCTGGAGGGGTGACATGGTCCCAGAGCCCTCCTTGGCCTCTCGGCTGTCTCCCTGCTGGGGTCCCCCCATTGCTCTGGGGGTGATTTGCCATGTGTCCAACCCACCAGAGACCACGTCCCCTGGCCCCGTGTCGGATGCACGGACAAAGTGTTCGGGTGCCTGGCGGAGTCTCCCGGACACGCTGTGCCCTGTCCTTCCCGGTGATCCATAGTGGGGATTCACTGGCTGGATGGGGTGTATTTGGGTGAAGGCTGCTCACGCACACGCATCTCCTGGTTTGGGTTGATGGTTCTCTCCGGGTTCTGCTGCCGGTTGCTCTCTGTCCAAACCACGTGTGTAGAGGTGGTGGCTCTGGCTGCCAAAAGCTGGAAACAGGAGGATTTGGGTCTTGGCCCATCCTTTCCCTTGGGCTCCACTGGAGCTGGGTGGGATGGAGGGGCTGCGCTTGGCCAAGGCCGATGCTGCTGCAGGGCCTGGAGCAAACCCGCCGTGCTGGGGCAGCCGCAGCATCGCTCTCTCCTGGACCAGCAGATCCGCTGTGCTGGGTCCAGGTCAGGTGTGCTGGGGCTAGTTGCTCTGGGAGTCCAATGCAGTGCAATCTGTTCATTACTGGTCCAGACTGGAGTGGTGCTGGTGCTGCTCCGGTACCATTGCTGTGGTCCAG
>NW_010339806.1:1825-2613 GCF_000700745.2 Antrostomus carolinensis | reverse complement strand
GCTGCTGCTTGGCCAGAGACAAAAGCTTTAAAGCCCTGGGTAAGGAATTTGAGACACCACCGAAATTTCCTGAGCACACCTACGAAACGGGAGGCAGCCAGTTTGCTTCTGTGTGGATCAACAGCTCCTGTCTCCATCTGTCCTGGGCAGACTCGGCGCCAGATGCTCTGGCGAGGCAGCCGGCGTCTGCAGAGATGGGTCCTTGGCAGATTCTCGTGTTGGTATGAAAACCCCCAGCGTTGTCTCTGCCACTTCTAAAGGTGTTTCTTGGTGGTTCACACACACACGTAGCGTTAGAGCACTACACTGCTCTGATCTGCCTGGCAGGGGACATGCAGACGCAGGGGACACGCAGATGTGTGTGTTGTCACCATGTGGAGCAAGGAGGTGGGGGGACAAACTGGGGACAGCGGTCAGGCATGGTCCTGGGTGGGCTTGGTGAAATGAAGGACTGAAACACGTCTTTAAATGCCAAGGAACCCCTCGGAGAGACACGTGCCTGCAGGACAGGAGCTGGGCTGGGAAGGGGCTGAGCTGATGGCTCCAGGCAGAGGATGTATGGCACCTCAGCCGTGACACCGGCTGGTTTGGTGTCTTTCAGTCCAGCCTGGATGCTCAGTTAAGAACAATCATGCCCTGAACCTGCGGAAGGGGCGAGGGGACCCCCCAGCTGCAGCAGGTGCTCGTGCCGGGAACATGGGGCTCCTGCGCTCCCCTCCCTGCACTGACCCTTCCAAATGCTCCACGGAGCCCCGAGCATGTCCTGTCCCGGCAGGACCCACAGAGCT
>NW_010339806.1:0-1701 GCF_000700745.2 Antrostomus carolinensis | reverse complement strand
ACAGCCACCCTGCCGCTGGCCGTGCCCGTCACCACGGGTAAGGTCGTGTCATTCTATACAGACCTGGGGGCCCTGCCACTCTCCCCACAGCAAATCCCCTTAACTGGGTGTCTAATTAATACCTAAAAATACAGCCCGCAGCTGCTGCCGGAATCTGCCCTGCGGCAAAGGTAAGGCAGGAGCCACAGCGAGGCGGCCCCGTAACCTTGGGAAGGTGCCCTGAGAGCATCGTGCGGGTGCCCTGAGCCCTGGTGGGTGCTGTGGGGTGCTGTGGGGTGCTGCAGGGTGCTGTGGGGTGCCTTCATGACTCACTCCTCGCTGGGGAGCTCCGCTGGCACCGGGGCTGTGGCTGTGCCCCTCGCCCGCCCTTTCCCCGCACACGGTGCTTATGCTGTTGTGATGCTCTGGGGTTCGGGCAAACCAAAGCTGATGGTGTCTTTGTCCCTGTGTGCGTGTGGCTACCGTCTTTTCTCCCCTGTAGCCAGGGGCCAGTGAGCTGTGCTGGCTGTGGCTTGTCCCTTCCACAGCGAGCTCTGGCTTTGTCCTTCTGCCAGCTGTGGGCATGTGGCTGCTCCTCATCAGGGGCCTGAACGATGATGATGCTGTTGGAGACTTTCAGCCCTTTTCCTGCTTGCTGGGGTCTTGTCTACTTTGGTGGCAAGACTGGGAGGGAAACGTCCTACCTCCTCCCCAGGGTCCTGACTCAGTTTCTGGGCTCTCTCCTAATGGTCTGTCATCCTGGAACTGCAGACCCAGCCCAGAAATAGGCTTAATCCGCAAATTTGGGCTCAAGAACGTGCCAAAGTGGTGTGGTGTATTGTGTCCTTAGTGATCAGAGGAGTTCACCCGTCCTCTTGTTCCTCCCAGTGGTAAATGTCATTATATATGTGTATATATATATATATTTAAGGCCAGTGCAAACATACTGACAAAGGCGAGTGGCAACCCTCCCCATCCAGCCCCAAATGCCTTTGTTGCAGCCGTTGCTCCAGCACAGGGTTGCGGCTGCGTGTGTGGGCTGGGGGGTCCCTGGGGGCTGGGGGGTCCCTGGGGGTTGGCTCCCCCAGCTCCAGCCCCGCCGTCTCAGATGATTTGATGCAGAAATAGCATTTCACGCCTCAGAAGGTTAATTATGCGTCGTTCACCCATTTCTGCTTGTTTTTGCTCCCTCTCTTGTCGCTGTTGCTCTAATTTTATTTATTTCTTTTTAAGCAGTTTCACAGATTTCCCTTCTGGGCGACTCTGGAATTAACTCGATCAATGCACGCCTGATGAAGCAAAATGTAATTGTTCCCCAGAGTCAGGCCTGACTCAGGGATGGCTCCGATGCCGCTGAGGAGCCGCCCGTGTGCACTCGCCCAGAAAGGTCGTTGTTGTCCGCGGGGCGAGCGCTCGCTGCCCAAATTCAGCAAATCTTTCAAACTTTGAATTTCAGATTTGGGTCTCAGCCCCTGCACCAGTCTGGTTTCTGCAGGAAGCCAAGTGCAGCAGGAGAGCAGCACCAGCGCGCTGCTCGGGGCCAGGGTGCTCCTTGGGGCGCTCCTCTGGCTGCTGCTGGCAAAGCACTGGCCCCGGTGAGGAGGCGCCCCCCCGGGCACGGGAGAGCCCGGGGCTGCCTGGGCTCCTGTGGGAGAGCCCGGGGAAGGGGCTGTTATCCCGGGGGAGGTTTTGACCCCTTTCAGCGGGTTCTAAGTGAACTCC
>NW_010339805.1:2265-70012 GCF_000700745.2 Antrostomus carolinensis | reverse complement strand
CTGTGATTCTGTGATTCTGTGATTGTACTGAACCTATTTTCTATCTATGCTGGTTTCCACATGGAGGAGATTTCTGGATCTCTGACTTCAGCTTTGGACTAATGACTCCATAAATAAACCTCCCATTGTGAATAAAACTTATCTGTTGTGACTGGGCTGTAGAGTTTCAATAGTCTCTCAAAGGCTGGTAGCACAGTGCAGTAACTAGAAGTCAAAACTTGACCAGAGCCTTTCACTTAGAATACCTAGAGGTTTTTGGGATCTTGGTACTATTCCTTGTTTGCCTCATGACAGTAAGCCTGCTTTCTCAGAGATTCAAAATGTTCATTGTTTCAGGACAAAGGAGAAACATAAAAGTCCATTTCTCTTCAGACCTCAGAAAAAGGTAAAAATTTTAAGGGAGGAGATATTTTTAAATGGTAATCTTGAAAGTTGTTTCCTGTTGCTGGTCAGGAAGCATAACAGTGTACCTTGAACAAAAGCCTGCCTCAGTCTGAAATCAGATATAGTCATATTTGGATTAATTGAGACTAATGGGAATATAGCTTATCTTGAAAGTAGCCTGAAAAAAACTGTTCTAGGGATCATTTTCCATGTTTTTATACAGCTTAAACACTAAGCAGGGCCACACAATGCTACTGTTGTAGATGTAGCAAGGCAAGGCATGCTTTTCTGATGAAATGCAAAAATGTCCAGGTTTTAAAAAAACTTATTATTTTGATACAAAATAAGAATAAAAAAACTTAGCTTTGTGTATAATGGACATGTAGCTTCTCAGCATGAGGTAAGCTCTAGTTACAGTTACCTCCATTACTGGAAAATTGCTGGTGACCTTTTCCACACTTATTCCCTATCCCTGTGTGGTTTGGCAGCTGGAAGAGATGAGGCAGTGTTTTACTGCAAAGGGATATTGTGATTGTTGTGTTCAAAATGCTACTGAATGCTCCACAGATTTCTCTTCCACTCCTGAGAATCCTTTTTGAATCTTTTTTTTTTTTTAAAAATCTGGTACGTATTGCATGAACTACAAAGATTACATGAGGACACTATTTGTGAAACCCTCTTGATAAAACCACTGTGCTGTTTTGGTGACAGCACTTCAGAGACCCCAGAACCTTGAATCTCATGCCTCAGTGTTTTTTTGCACTCACGTGATAAACTATCAGCTTATCACACAACTTTTGATGTTTGCTGCTTTTCCTCATAGGTGCAATATTACGTGACTTGTTGAAACTTAAAGTAAGGAGCTAGTCTGCACAATCTTTTTGCTTATGGGGAAAATTTCTAAAGCCCAAAGGCTTAGAATCCAGGAATGATAGGGCTTTTCCTTAAAAGGCTGTGTATTGTTGTAAATTAATCATACCATTTTAAGGTCCTGGCTTGAATATTTCCGAGATCTGGGGGAAGTTCACAAAAACGAACTCTTCCTGGCATTGCAACAGAAGGTTTGTTGGAACGTACACAGCAAAACAGCATAAGAAACAGAGTCAGCAGCTGGTAGAGAAGGAAATGGATTGGAGTGAGTATTCCTGCATCACATAGCCCAGCTTTGGCTTGGGAAGCTCCACGGGAGAAACACTTGATTTGTGTCTGTGGTCTGGCTATCACTGGTATGGCTGAAGCATTACACTAGCAGATGTGGAGCCAGGTCAGGAATCTCTTCCTGGTGCTGCTGTAACTTGTGCCGGTGCACAGCAGGCTGTGTAGGCACAGCCAGGGTGTTGGTGCTGCCAAGGCCCAAGAGACTTCTCAAGAAAGAGCTTGTGAAAATTGTTAGTGAAAGCTGCTTCTCCCATGCTCTGTGCCTTCCTGAAGAAAGTTATGTTGATGTTTTGAATGTTTTAAAATGTTCTGAAGTGCAGATGGCTCAGATGACAGTGTTTCTTTATGCTGAAGAGTGGTGGGGCCAACTGCTCTTTCAAGCCATGCAGTGGTTCCCTGGTTTAGGCACTGCTTGAGAAGTGTTCAATGTCAAATAGTGCTGACCTCAGCATCCCAAACAGAAAAGTGTTTTCTGAGACTTAGGTGAAAACATATTTTGTTTTCTTGCTGTCTAAACTATGCAGAACCTAACAGGATTTTCATTCACTAGCTGAACAAACTAAATTTAATAGTTAAATTATAGTGTGTCTCAGATGTTTTGAAGAACTGTATATTAACAACTCTGATCAGAATTTCTACTCCTTTCCATCATCCTCATCAAATACTGCATAAGAAATACGTTAAAAGAAGAATGTTAAGATAAAAGATCCATAGACTGTCTTTCAGTAGGAATGTTGGTAGCAAATTTTAAAACATCTGTAAATCATTTTCACAAATATTTCTACCTTCAAAGCCTGTCTTGGGGCCTTACTAGTAGGGGGAATTTCAATCACAATGATCTCAGTCAACCTGAAAGACCGTGAAACAAATATTTAAAATTGGCATCTAGTTTCAAGTGCACAATTTCAGGGGCTTATTTTTCATACTTGCTCAACATTCATCAGAAATGTAGATTATGTTCATAGTTACTGCTTTTCTGTGCGCCCCATTGCTGTGAGAGCCCTAACTAACAGGCTGTTTCTGCTTCCTGTTATTGGTGTTATTTTATGTGTATAAAGTAAATGCCAATCAAAAAGGGAATCAACTCTCCTGAAGTCAAAGGCAGCTAGCAATTGGGGCAAAAATAATACTCTTCTTCTGTGGTTCAATGTAAACAAAATAAAAATGTCCTGGAAACACTGTGTGAGCTACGCGCAAGAATAGCCAGTGCCTAGTAGTGGAGGGAGGCAATGATCTGACACGCAGAATGGAATTAGAACTTAAGTGGATGAGGGAAAGTGAAGATATTTGAATAATCTCTCATTTTGCATGGTAGTTCTATCTTAGGTACCAAAGAATTTCTTTTTTTTTTTTTTTTTTTTTCCCCAAAGCTGACACATTGCCCGTGGCACTTTTTTTTTGAATCAGTTCATGTCTTCTGATAACAAAAAAGTTTGGCAACAAGATTCCAGATGGTGTACATTTCTAATAGGAAGTGAGTAGGATACATTTCTGAAACCGTGGTGTCTGAATCTTTGGATACTGGCACACTGCCATTATTTTTTAAAAAAAGACTTAAGAAAATGTATGCACTTTTAGATCTGTTTGAAAATCTAGTTGTGATGTCAAATTTGGCATCAAGCTGTAAACAGAGCTAATCTGAACCTTCATGCCAATTAGATCTACTCTATATGCTGGCTGCAGATTAATAGCTTTCATTCACAGCTTAAAATACAGATAATGGACCCTGATTTTTAAACAGGATTTTGGGAGGGATCCATGGAGGTATAAAAAGAAATAAGCTAAAATTGCACTTAAATTTTTGCAGAATACTATTCTTGCAGTAATGTGCCATCTGCTCAGTCTCAAAGCACATAACTCATAAAAAGGATGTAAATCCTCCTTATGTTCCTAGTACTAAAGTAATCCACTTAAGATATACAGAGGTGTTTACCTTAAGTTAACAAATAGAGTTTTCTGGACTAAGCAAGCTTTAAAAATAATTTTTTAGAACAATCTAAAGTAAAAGATTGCTATCCAGGAACAATTTATTGATCACTGAACAAAGAAATTAAAATTCCAATCCATTAAAGGTATGTCACTTTGAGGTTGTGTCTGTATTGAAATATGCTACACCTGCTTCTGTGCACTGCACAAGGCGAGTGTTTTCTGGTCTGCACTTGCCCCACAAATGGTATGTTTTGTATTGATGGTAGTGGTAATCGCTGAACAATGTTGTTACTGAAATGGTCATCAAGATTTGGAGTTTTTTGTGTAACTTACTTTTCACAGTCTTGATATATAAATCTTGATAACTTTCTAAGTAAAGTTCCCCTTTTTCTCCCTTTTTCTTTAGAAAGTTTTGAGATGTTTTATTGCTTCTCTGTGATACAATCCCCAATTCTATCTTGTGAATATCTGGTTCTGTAAAGTAAAGGGCATGTACCACGAAAGTCTTTCTGCTTAAGATATTATTTTAAAATGGATGTTTTGTCTCCTAAGTATACTTAATTATATTAATTGTTTATAATATATATTGCCTGTAAAACCCAAATTTTAGTTTCTCTAATGTGAGTGCTTTGCATAATTTTAATTTTTACTTTGTGGACAAAAATTTGTGAACTTTCATCTACAATTCGTTTGTCTTATTAATTTTTATATGATCAGTTGTATTAGATTTTTAAATTTTAAAAATTAATTTGGGAATACAGACAGTAAGTTTATATGTACTTATTTTGTCTGGGATGCAATCCCCAATTTCATCCATGAAAATTTATGGTAAACAGGGACTCCATTAGCTAGTAAGCAAACACTGTCCATCTCTCTCAGATCCTAGAGTCACTAACTGATTATAGTACAATGAAAAGGGCCAGTAATGCAAACACCTACTTAATCTACTTCATGAAACGTACATGCTTTGTAGAAGCTCTAAGTGTTATGTAGCCTCTGTTGAAGCAGAAGGAGGTAACCGAGACACTTCCTGTCTTTGGTTAGTTAGCAATGGCCTTTGTCCTATGTTTCTGAGATGTTACCTTAGCTTAAAGTTTGCTTTCTCTGTTTGTACCTCACTGATTGCTGCTATTACAGATAAGAAGCTTTAGACCTGTAAATGACTATGCTGGTCCCATTCTTGCTGCAACTCTTGTCTTAGATGTTGTATACTGATAAATGCTTTGCATTGCCGGGAACACTATTGGATCCTGATGATATGGCACTGAGGCACTGATTATTTTAGTGGTTTGTTAGAGGAGGCAATTTTTCATGGATTTGTATTCCTAATTCTCAGGTGATTTCGAGGATTTAGTACAAAAGTACCTAGGTTTATGAAGCTGAGCTTCTGCTGCTCTCCATACACTACGCTAAAACAGAGGTAACTTATTTTCTGCTTCTTGCCACATCTTGTGATTTCCTGCCGATTTCAATAGATCGTAAAAAGTGAGGCTAACTAAGGATAGGTTTGGCCTTCTAATCTCTAAGAAGGTTTTGAGGTGCCAGAGTACTTGCTACATGAATGCCTTCTCCCCACTGATTTAGGAAAACTTAAAAGGAATTGAGTCTATTTCCTTCCCTCGACACTGCCTTTCCCTGCATCTGACATGTACATTGAGAAAAACTGCTAGCAGCATATGCAATAATCCCTCAGCACCTGTTACCAAAGGCTCTTGGTGTTTAATCTTGCCTTTTACTCTTAGGGCAGTGGAAATAAAAATGGACAGCATTAATCTTCTGACTTCTAGTATAGTTGTGACTGCCAACTGTAGTATAGGAAACCTCATGTTGATTTACTGTTTTGCATATTTCTTGCTTCCCTTATACCCTGACATAACAGTTCTGATTTATAGTGTCTCTATCTTGGCTTGTGGAGAGAGAAAGATGAATTGATGTGGTTGCACTGTCTATAGCAGAAATTTATATGCACCACGAGTTGTTTTTTCCCCCTCTGTTTTTAAACACCATCAAACTAAGCTTCACTCAAAGAGATCATAAATCCATAGTAACAAGACTTTTTCCTAAACACCTGGAAGTTCAGACTGGCAAACTTTTTATTCTGATCACTGCTTTTCTGTTACAAGAAGTAGTTACAGTGCTGCCCCAGCAGCCTTGAAATTCCAGCTGTGATTTTCCCTGTCTGTAGAGTTCTCCACCTCCTGCTCAAAGAGTCAGTGTTTTCTTAACCTTGAGAGAAATCTGTGCAACCACTGAATGGCTTTTCCTTACAATTAGCAATGAATACAGACCATTTTAGTCTTCTTTGCGCATAGAATAAAAACTCCAACAAAAAATGTGTTGAAATGTTGAAGTATTTGTTTCTTGACAAATAATTTAACTTCAGGTAGACAACTCTCAATTTGGCTTATATGTATGCATCTCTATGATGTAGTTATAAAATATGATAGGACCACAGTACACCTGTATACATGACTAGGTGGATTGTAGCAATTAGAGATTTAGAACCTCACCTCTTTTGTCAGCTGTAGATTGAACACAATGCCCACCTTGCAGCTGCTGTCTATTGGCATATTTCAGTCAAACTATTTGGTCTCTTCTGAGTAACTCAAGTTCAGGATTACATGCATGCATTGCATGGAGGACAGGGGCTCCAGAGCCTTCTACCACTCATCTTGATGTGACACTACTGGGTGCCTTTCAGGAGACAGACCTGTTAAAGGAGAAAATAAAAATTAATGTACACGTTTAGGAAACAAGTAATTACAGAATCATTATAGCTACCAGAAACAATTTCCTCTGTGAATCCATTTCTTGACATTTCATGACTTTGGTTTGTAGCTTTAGAGGTTTTCTTAGGATTAGGGAATTTTAGAGGCTTTTTCCTCAAGTGTATTTTCTGTTGTTTAATAAAGAATTGGCAGTGATTTTTTCAGTCAAAGTGTTGACAGGGTCTGCCTTTTCTATTCTGCTGTCTATTTTGAGGAAATCAATAGAGACTTAATTTCTTTGAGATCTCTATTCTTCTGGTTAAAACTGGTCAATGGATTCAAATGTCCTTTTAAGGTATAGTGAGAAAGATTCACTTAGATTGTGTATCAGTCATCCTCAGTTCTTTGAATAACCATGCTAAAAAATACTGATGATAACTGGTGAGGCAATCATTGGTTTTATTATCCCAACAGTCACAAGAGAAAGCAACCAAGCTAGTTACTCTGTTGTGAGATTTACAGCAATAATCTCTTTGAATCTAAGAAAGAATGCTGAATAAATGAAAACTGTGAAAATCTAGGCAAAGACAGAAAAGGCAATATTAGCAGAAATTATTTCTGTTTCTATTCTGAATTCCTCTTTGTATTCAAATACAGGAAGAAACCAGTCAGCCTTTCATTAGAAAGGAAAAAGTACACAGAGAGAAATTGGACAGCATTGTGTCTCTTGTTCAAGCCATCTGGAAGCAAGCTGAGTTACTAACCTGTCCAGGATGGAGCATATCAACACTGTATGAAAGTTCAAAGTCACCTCCTTTTGCTTTTTATTACTAAAAGAGAAACCAATTAATGGGAGTCTAAGCTTTCTCAATGCAATAGTTATTGGTTTTCCAGCTCTCGTCTTACAACATGTTCTCTTCTTCCCACAGCAGCATCAACCTTTTATTAAGACAGAACTACTTTAATTCAGCTATGTCATCTTGTGGAATATCTGACTAGTTGGGTAAGGTGAAAGACATCTGACTTATGTCCAGCTATGTATTTCTAAAATGTGCAAGATAGCACTGTTCAGAGATTCCCAAGAGCCCCATGGCCTTTAGTTCAGGTCAGTTAATTAGCCTTGAACTTTCAGTTTGAACCTTCCTTATTATGATTTATTTCAGGTTTCTCCATAGGACCTACACAATAGGGTGTGTGCTCCAAAGCTGGCATTTCTGTTGGCGCCAACTATCACCTGTCACAAGTGAGACAAGCCATCATGAGATAAAACAAAAGATAATTTCTTGGATCTTTGCGTTGTAAGAGCCTTTAGGTTTCACATACTCAGATTCCTGGTTGTCTGGTTTGTTTGTTTATTTGTCTGATTTTTTTGTTCCACTCTCTTTCTGCATGCATGAAGGTCAGAAGTGGGCTTGCATAATGAAAGCTGAGAAAAATACTCCTATGATTCCACAAGTTGAAGAGAAACATTTTCTATTTCAGAACCCATTAAATAATGTTGAGAACTGATAGGAATGAAGAACACATATATCTTCTGAATCAAGCTATGCATAGGAATGGGACTAGAAGGAAGGAAAACAAAATAAAACTCTGAAGAGGAAATAAAAGTATTTCATTAACTCATGAAATTCTGGGAGTGCCAGTGAGCTAATATGCCACTATTTCAGGGTTTAGGGGAACAATCCAGGTCTCCAGGAACAATACTGGACATAATATTAATCATGTGATGGGATACAACCAAAAAAACCCCCAAAAAACGGGTGTTTGTCATACTAGCTTGAAATATTTTTCCTGAGGTGATGACATGTTTGGTTAATAAAGTACAACTGATACAATACAATCTATGTGGATTTCACTGAGCTGTGCGGGTTAACACCCCATGAATTCTTGATTAATACTTTACAGCAACACAAAACAAATTTGGAATGCATTAAATAGACTAAACTAGATTAAATTACATATTTTGTTAAATGATTCTGCTCCTGTTGGGATTCTGTAGAGATACAGAATGCCATAGGGCACTAACTGGAAAAATATTGTTAAACCTTTCAGGTGGTGTTGGGAAGGTTGTTAGTAACAGATTGCTTCATCATCTGGGCCAACAATAGGTGTTACGTCAGTGTCAAATGTAATATCATAAATCCAATAGTAAAGAATGTAGACCATGCTTACAGAATAGGGTCCTATGTACTGAGAAGCGCTTACTGGGAAAGATCTGTGTATCATGGTTAATTAGTTACATATGAGTGCACAGTGGGACACTGCGGCCAGGAGGGCTGGTGCAGCTCTTAAATATCTGTAAGAATAAGAACATATGAAGAGAGACTGGGAAGTTACTTTAACTCTGCTTTTGGAATAGTTATGAGCACTGCTAGAATACTCTGTCAAGTTCCGACGTCCTTAGTCAAGAGGGATGCTGAAAAAATGGAGAAGCCCTAGAGAAGAGACACTAAGGTGATTAAAAGTTTGGAAAACATGCCTTCCAACAGCTTGACTTTAGTTTATCAACCAGATTTAGAGAGATGTGTTGACAGTGTGCAGGGAATCTCTGCAGGGAACAGAAACATGATACTAGAGGACTCTGGTCTAGCAGACAAAAGCATGTCAAGATGTAATGGCAGGAAGTTGAATCTAGACAAACTCAGAATGTAATGAAATGTGCATGTTTAGGAATCATGTTTAGGAAGGGGCAATGACCTGCTGAAATGAAAAAGGGAAGAAGACAGTTCTCTTTTAGTTTATGTTTTTAAAATTTAAATTGATATTTGAACAAAAAAAGGCTGTAGTTAATCAGTTTAGGGGGCTTTAAGATTTAATGTAGGGAAGATCCATTGCTTTTGCTATGCACGAAGCTACATTAGAGAGTCATAATAGTTTCACTTAATTTGGGAAGACATACTCATTTGTGTGCAAAGGTGCAGCAACAAGGAATAGTATTTCTGCTCTTCTTTCAGACAGCAATGCTGTAATAAAGTACAAGAAAAAATTGCCATGAAGAAAGGAGTAAACTATTCATTTTCTTAATTTAGCTAGGAGTGATTAACAAGTAAGTCTTTTAATTGATGTGGTTTTTTGTACATGAACTTCAGAGGTGGCTTTTTTGTTTGGAATTTTCATTTTTTGCCTTTTTATGCAACAAGATGTGGGAATCTGTTTTTTTTAATAGCTTCTCTGGGCACACATCTGCTTTAGTGGTGCATTGTTTTCCTGTTCATTTGAGATTCCATCCGTTTCTTGTCTGTATCAGAAAGTACATTGGTATATAACATTAAAGAAAAAAAAGAAGTTATAAATGCTTTACTTCTTCCTTTGCCCCTTGGGTTGAGGATGTCAGTCAGCAAAGGTGATGGGTGTTCATTGCTGGCACAAGTAGATCATTAAAAATCATATGAGTGGGAAAAGAAAATCCTAATAATTTGACATATAAATTAAGAGGAGAAGTTAGCAGCTGAAGCTGAAATAAAAACCATATTGTATCTGAAGGCAAAAGCTGTGGGGCAAATGCTGTGCTTTAAACTTACTGGGACGAAACAAATGCAAAAAACCCCCCCAAAACAACAAAACCCCACGAAACCCAAAAACAACAACAACAAGCCCCAACTCCCCCCCCAGAAAATCCCAGCTGTTTCATGTGATGGCTCATAAAATCTGAATAAAGTCCTTCAAGGGCTTTTTTTATAGGGAGAGACTATTTTTTGTATGTGTAGTTATGTTAGCATCTGGTTCCCATCTCTGGGAATTCAGAGAATCCACAGGCACCGACATGCTGTCTGCTGCAGAGAAGCTCTACAACACAGATAAACGCTTCAGACAAGTGCTCAGAATGTAATGTAATTGCCTGCAAGCTGGAAAGATGTCGGGGTTTACTGGGAGGAGGTGAAATCTGAATCAGTGAAGTTTGATTAATATAAGCAATAGGAGCAGCCCCTGCATAAAATTTCCTTTGTTCACCTGTGAAGAGTGGACTGATAAGCTAGAAACACCTGAGTCAATAGGATTAATCAGTCAGAGAAGGTAAGCAAGGCATACCTAAGCCAAAAGGAGTTGGTGGATTTTCACAGAGGCTATACCCTTCACATAGGATTCAAACAATGGGTTTGGTAAACTGTCAACAAATTTGAGCAGGAAATATAAAGAGCCTTTTATGAATAATCACATTGGGTTTAGTAACTGTTGAATGGCAAAGAAAATCAGAATTTGTCTCAGTTATTTCTGGTTCATCACATTTGTCATTCTAATGCCTTATCCTTTCTACAAACAGGATTTGTGTGTAAGAAGTAGTCACATTGTTATGTGAAATTATATTACAACATGGTACGAGTTTGTTACACATTATTGACATCTGGTATCACAGAAAGCAAAATCCTCAGGATGCCTTGAACATGGAAACAGACACAGTGCTCATTTTCTGGCTTATATAGTGCTCAGCACATTGTTTTTGCTTAACAAGTAGTATGATGGAGCAAATATAGAAGACATGTAAAAATTTAGCTCCTCATATGGCTGGTAATGGAGTCAACCTCAATAAGAGTCAAATATAAAATGCATTTAAGTACAACTCTGTGCTTGAATTAAGCTTACCTTCATCCCAGGACACCTGCTTATGCACATATATACACAGAAGAGGTGACAGCAGGTATCCTTTGTGCCTCAGGGAACCACCATTGTACTGTTTGTATAGTAACCTAGAGGTTAGTGCATCTCTGCAGGAAACTGGAGAGCTGGCTTCTAGGCATCCTTGAACATGGAAAGAGTAAAAAATGACAGCTCATGCAACCCTAAGGAATGTCTTTAAAACACAAGGGTGGAATGGGTCCTCACTCCAGTAATGTCAGCTGAGGATGCTCCACTGTGTAGGGAGGAGTGAGTGAGAGGGAGCAAGCCCTTCTCTAGACCTGGAGAGCAGGGCTGGACAGGTGCTGTAGCTGCTGTTCTCTTCCTCTAGCAGCCACATCTAAAAGAAAGGAAAGGTGCCAGCCATAATGTGTGACTTTGTGACTACACCAAGAAAGAAATCTGGGGCCGTGACTCCCTTTTTCACACAGGTGCCTAGTTCTGTGCTACAAAATTGCTGTGGTCTAGGAAAAAGACATTATTTCAGAAATGTCTGTCTTCAGCATTTCCTATAGTTCAGCTTATATGTCTGCAGCATGCAAAGCTGGAGTTATGTTGAGCAAAATGCCTCAATCTTCCTACACACTGCGTATAGAAATTAAGTACCTAATCTGAGGTTTTGACTTTCCCATTAATAGAGTTGCTAAGAAATTGCCATGCCTGAGGATGGTGTGGATCTGGGCTGAAGTTTACACCTGAATCTGAAGAATATGTTCAGACTAAAAGTTTCAGTGTAATTTGCATTAAAAAGAACAAGTACGTTGTGAATACCAGAATCATATATGACTAGAATACAAATTTCAAAATTGCTGGAGAGATCAGGTTTCCAAGAGCACTGAAATCAAAATGATTCAGGAGCCTACATCTCATTTTCAAAAATTATTGAATCGCTTATGAGCTTAATTAACAGTGACTAGCACCGGAATCTACATTCCTGCACATCTAGGTAATTTCTAAAAATTTTACCTGTGAAGTGATTACAACTTTTTCAGCACTTCCAGGAGGCTGATTTTACCGCAGTGTTCTGATTCAGGTTTATCTCTGGTTCTGCCATAAAGCACTATTCTTGTATTTTGAAAATTATGTTTATTTTAAATTCCTAACAAATAACGACACTTAAACCCTAAACACATTATACAATATGTTAGCTCCAAGGGACAATATCCTAAATGAAAGCAGATCCTTTTCTTTCTCTTCATGCCAGCTCTTTGTTTAGCGGTATGGCAATTGCACACACATATCCCAGATGTTCATGGAAACAAAATTCCTCTTTGATTTACAGCAGAATCTAGTTTTATCCCTTGCTGGCTTTGTATTTGTCAAACACACAAATGTTTAAAGCCTTTTACTCAAACGATGCAGTAGTATTTTACATGCTTCTTAAAAGCTGATGTTTGTAAAATTGCAGAATAATTCAGATTAGAAGGAACACCTGGAGGTCATCTAGTCTGACTCCTTGCTTAGAGCATCAGGTTGCTCAGGGCCATGTCTCATGGAGCTTTGAATATCTCTGGATGGAGTTTCTACAATTTATGAGTTCCTGTTCCAGTGGTTGGGCGTGCTCATATGAAAAAAAAAATCTTGATATGTAATTGGAATTTCCCATGTTGCAGTTTGTGTTTTTTGCATCTCTTCTGTCTTTGTGTATCTCCAAGAATGAGTCTGCCCTGTCTTTAAACCCTCTCATCAGTTGTAGGCAGCAGCAAGAGCTCCCCTTCACCTACTCAAGGCTAGGTAAATCCAGTTCCCTCAGCATTGCCTCATATGTTGCAAGCTCCAGCTCCTGACCATCCTGAGTGTTTATCTCGGTGGACAAAGAGATCATTGTCTCACTGGAGAGAAGACCATGCAGATACACCTTCAGTGAGATACTGTTATAGAAATATAAACTGCTTATATAGGAAATCTGACTACTGTGCAATTCAGCTTTTGCTTGGACTGATCTTAGAGATCACTCTCAAAATCTGAACTTTAAGAGTCAGGTTTTACTGAAGCTGAACATATTTTCCATTACTTTTACCTGAACAATAAATAGGAGAGACTGAACTGATTATATATTTGCTAAGGAGATTTGGGTTTTCAGATTTTAGGTGTAGTAATTTCTACAGCTAATGTTTTCTCTGCTCTTCTTGTAGTGAGTATGGGTAACACTGTGGAATATCCACAGTGGTTCATTTGTATTTGCTTTGCAAAGTCTTTGGCTGGGAGTCAAACAGTATGGACAGTCTGAGCCTCTGTTTCACATTCTCAGGAACTATTAAATATTGATGTTACATGGAAAAAGCTATTGTTGTGGATTGTGCTGATTTGGGCACCAGATGATTGTGTAGGTAGCAAAAGGATTTTTCGCTAGAAAGCTTTTTTGTGCAGGCTGCTGCTGTGGGCTAAGAGGGATGAAGGCTCAGTCAATGCCGAGGTTTTGTCAGGTGCTGCAGGGCTGGGGGGCTCCCCAGGGCAGGGCAGGGCTGGGCAGCCAGGACCTGTCCCACCACCCAGCCAGGACTAGCCAGGGGTTACCAAGGCAGCCTGGTGCATTGGGCTCCTCCCTGGGGACAGGCTGAGGCCAGGCTGGCACATGGGCACATGGGTGGGCATGGCTCAGCGGGGCCCACGATCGGGCAGGGATGTGGAGAACTGGAGACCAGCAGTTCTGCCGCATTGCTGGGGCAGGGGCTGGTGGCCGCGGGAGCTGATATGGGGTCCCAGGCCATGGGCAGGTGGGGGAAGCTCCAAGGGCCAGTGGGTGCCCTCAGGGCCCTGGCAGACCTACAGTTGGGACTGGGGTTAGGAAAAGGGCACAGCCCAGACCTGCAGCAAATGTGAGGCTGGAAATCTGGTCCATCTTGCACTGTTTCGCAGGGTGTGAAACAGTGGTGCAGGCTGAGAAAAGGTTTCTTCCCTGTGAGTTAGGTGGGTGATGGCAATGGGGCTGGGGGTGCTGAAGCTTAGCCAAGGCCTGGGCTTAGAAGGTGGGAGCCCAAAGCTGCATCTGGCATGGAGCTGAAAATGAGCTGCAAAAACACAGATTAAGCTGCAAAAAGATTTCTTCCATGAATTTCTCCTTCAGTGATTTGCAGAGAAATTTGGCTGAGCATCTGATTAATACAGGGGAGGGGAGGAATTGGTGCTTTGCCTGCAAAATTACTGGACTAAGCATCTATCAGATTCTCAAATCAGATCCCAATCTTTTGTCTGTAGTATATGGAAAACAGGCTAATAAATAGACCTGTTTGAACTGTAATTTTTGTTGGACTGCTCAGTTTGTTCAGCAGTCTTTATTTCTACACTGGAACTAGTATAATTTCAAAATTATTTGACTCCCACTATGGAGGGTCAGCAGAGATTAATACAGGAGTGACAATCATTTCTATGAACCTTACTGCATTGACAGCTAACTAGTACAGCTCTTGTTCTCTTATTACTTCAGCTATTAGTGAAAGGGGGAATAGAGAAGAGTCAGGAAATTCAGCCCAAGCACAATTCATTTTGCACACAAGGCACAGAAAAAGAGCAGCAAGTGCTAATTATGGTTTTTAAGTTGGGCATTTCCTCTTTATATGTCTGTTTGCAAACAGAAAATTCCCTTCACACACACATAGTTGGAGACTTGAAGATGATACTGGCCAAGCAAATACATACTTGTCTATAAATTGATTTTGGACTTTCCTCCTTAGTATTGGTATCAGAATAGGAGATTGTTTAACTTCCTCAGTGACTCTCTTGACTAGCTGGATCTGCCTAGCTTTACCCAACACCTTCTGGCCTGGTAAACACAGGACAATAAAGGCAAAGTGGTAAAGTGTTCACAGAGTGTCCCTGTTGATCCTTGATTCTCTCCTACTTCAGAGACACTGCTGTCTTCTGGCACTTGCTTTTACATCTTTATGAGTCCTTGGGAACATCTGTGCAATTCAGCCTTTCTGCAGACTGATGGGGACTCTCACTCCTCGCCTTGGTGAGGGATACTTGCCTATTCCTCACATGCTGTGAGGCTTCCCACTCCCCTTTTGCATCCACCCAGCAGCTATTTCTGCAAGAAGCTCTCTGCTCTGCCAGGTGGGTTTGAGTTGCTTTGTCAGGACTGGATAGTGAACTTAAACATAGATGAAGTTTGGTTTTGGCATGCAGCTTCTACAATGCAATTCTTTACTATTTTTTCAAACTTCTCTACCATTTTGAAAGCACACTGCTCATGGAGATTCAGTTATGCACCCTGTAAAACAGAGCAGCATGTTGAAATTAATAAAGATTAATTAATAAAGAATTAAAAGAAGGCAATATAATTAATGCCAATCAACATGAACTTACAGAAAATAGCTCTTGTCAAAATGACTTGTAATCTCATCAAAAGAAATATCAAGTAGAGTTGATTAAATATAATTGCATTGATGTGAAATTTGGTAGTTGAGGACTCTTAAGTCTACTGGATGTGTAAAGAGAGGCAATGGCTAAGAAATAAAGACTCAGAGATGAAGTTATGTCTTTACTATGAGGACAGTTAACCATTGCAGACTGAAGAAAAGTAAAAGCTTAATGGTGATTTCTATAAATGTGCAATGCAGATCTATGGCCTGTTATATAAGAGAGCAGCCATGGTGATCATGATGCTCTTTTCTGGGTGTATAAACCAGAAGAACTCCAAATGGGAAGGCACTGGATGTAGGCTGGGGAAGCGTGAGAGGATGGGTCCATCTTGCAGAAGCAGCAAGGAAGTTTAAGCTGTGGGTCAGGGATGAGGCCAGGAATATGCTGAGCTGAGAAGCCATCCGTGCATTCTGAGGAACAGTGGAGTAGTGTATGTGCTTTTAAGTGCATAGACATTTATGTTAAAATTTGTGAAATATTAAGTTTGCAAAAATGTTTTTCTAAATGTCTCTTAATTGAAAAAATTCTCAGTGGTAAAATTATGTATCTCAGTTTTCCACCTATTGTCATGATGCACAGTGCTTGATATTTGACCATTTTACTTCTTTTTTTTCTTTTTGAGTGATGCTATTTGTATAGAAATTTTCTACTGAACATGAACAAGAGACATAACAGTTGCACTAAAAAATAGTAAAAATAATCTCTAAATATTTGATTACTGCCATTTTTTACTTACATTAAATAGTACCTCCTACTAATAATGCACCTCTTAAGTCTGTGGAAAGATGTTGGTCTGAGTAAGACATGATATTCAAGCTTCATCACTTTGAGAACAGCTACAGGAAGTGTTTTACCTTAGGATAAGCTTGAGTGAAATTTAGTTTGGGAGAGCTGTGGAGATTCCTTCAGGGCACAATTCCTTCCTTTCTATGCCCTTATTCTAGGTCAGATTTAGAAGCTTGTAATTTACTTCTGACTAACTTCCAACATCGTGTTTTAATATCCCTTAAGCATTTCACTTGTAGCAACTAACACAAAAGGGATAAGAAGTCATGGAAATAATCCCTTTTTTCCACCATCCTATCTATTCCTTGCCTACCTGGTCTGGTGCAAAAGGATCAGTTCTGATGAAAATAATATATATATATTTTTGAAAAAGCTTTCCCAACAGAATAAATCGCCTGTACTGAATCCTGACTTTGCATCAGTGTGAAGCTAGTTAGATGACCTGCCAAGATCAAACCCAGCATAACTGGTCTGCACTGACTGGGAAGTACACAAATTGCAGACTGTCTTAGTGTGGCAAGAGGAATATGAAACACAAACTGCAGTGTTTAAAAATGCAAATTGATAAGCTTGCTGTGTTGTTTTCCTTGGTGTGATTGCCTTTTATTAAAAGATTCTGAGAGGGGAGTCAGATGGGTGCGCTCTCTGCTATGCACTCAGTCTTATAGGAAGCTCAGCATCTCAGTGCCACACCACTCAGGATGGTGGGGGGATATTTTTTGTTTGTGCTTTTTCCTCCACTGTGATAATAAATATGGCTTCTACTGATCTATAATATGAACAACCTCATTCAAAGGTTCGGAGAGAAAATATATATTTGCCTGTCAAACAGTTTAAGTCAGTTTTGAACATAAAAATCTTGCAAAGCCTTTCCTCATTTCTGTTTTTAATAAATCTAATAGACTGTAGGACCTCAGAAGTATCAAGCCAATTTTATGAAGGCTCTCATGCTCCTCTCATGTTTCCAGAAGTCGTCCTCCTTTTCGCCTCCCTCTGGTCACTGCCTGCATTACCCAGTTGGCAGGGTGCCTTCCATCAAGCACCTCAGCAGAAGTGCAAGAGGATGCTACTGGGACTGTGTCAGAACATCAGAACTATCTTCATTTCTTACTGTGTGTAGTATGTGGAGTAGAGGCCAATGGAGATGTCAACTATAAATTATTAGTAATAATAGTTAGCAGATAAAATCTTACCACATTTTGATATTGATGGGAGTTTTGCCATCAGTTTCACTGGTCAAGTTTTAACCAAACAAGAGGGCAAACTTGTTTGCCTGGATCCATGAACAGCACTACTGACTGTTACAAAAGGGTACAGCGGCCGAACAAGGTAACTAATGACACTGGCTTTTAGCGGTGGAAAGGTGATGTAAAATGCAGTTTGTCATTATGACTCATTCACCACACTGTGGGCTCTGCCACTGGAATCAATGAGGAGTTAATGAAATGATTTGAGTCCTTCCTTGCTATTACCTCAGTTCACATGCCAAATGTATCTCTCTTGATGCTGAACTCTATACTGGTCTTGCATTATTGCCATCATTGCCCTGCTATTAGTAGTTCATGATTCAGAAGACCTCCTGTCAAGACAGGTTTTCTGAACTTAAAAGGATGTGAAACATGCAAGTTAGTCAAATCAGTTCTGAGATGTTTTGGATTATTTTGCCAGCTCTCCAGTTGCCTATACAATACCTGTCCCTTCTTTTTCAACTGAAAGAATTAAAATAATTAGTAATCAGTTGAAAATTGTACATGGGTTCAATTTTAATCTTCTTTAATCATAATAAATCTTTATTCTTGGTGTTTCCCAAGTAACATTGAGAAAATTAATATTTGTGGTAAAAGGCTTTTTTCTTTCAAATATAGCTGTGGACAAAATTGTACCTCTAGGATTAATGTTCAGTATGTCCAATGGTATTCCATACCTGTCTCCAAAAGAAGGAAGCAGAAATGTTCCATCTGGGCTCTGCACTTCAAGAGTTGCAATAAAAATTTATATTACTCTAACCTCAACCTGAAAAAGTAAATATGCCATATAGCCCTTCAAAAGCTATTTCTTTTAATCTGTTGGTAGCATATGTATACAGAGATATTCCTGACAGCTGTATCAGCTGCACTCTTTTAAAAAAATATTAAAATGCTGAAGGTTTTTTTTTTAATGCACATTGTAGTTTATTTTAATTAATAACTGTTTAGTATGGGAATGTAGAAAAAAAGGTATTTCTGGATTTACTATTATGGAAAGTGAATAAATGTTGGTTTACTTATGAGAGTAAATTTAGAATTTTTAATTGAACATATATCACAGATTATTTTTGGCAGTACATGAACAAGTGATCGAGTTCCCACTGAAACCAGTAAAAGTCTTTAATATAATGGAGGCTGGGTCAAGTTCTTTGTAAGGTGTCTGATAGCTGTTCGGTGATATTTATCACTTTTAAAGTAACATCAACAGATATTGCAGTACTTAGATAAGGTAACCTCTTAGCTCAGGGCTTAATCTTTTCTCTGTTTTAACCTACATGGAATAAGACTTTCTTTACCTGCAGAGAAAGAAGGCTTTAACTTTGCAGAAACTTTGTAAAAGAATACTCTCTGCTGAGGCTATAGCTGATAATTAACTGGATGCCAGACAAGGTAGTTTAGATAATACCATAAGAAGAATTCATACTCATTAACTCCATATTCTTATTAAAATCAAATTTATTTTCTCCCTCTCTTTTTCTTTTTGGCATTTGGATTATAAATTGTATACAATATTATGGGCCACTGGACAGTCGTCTGAGTGCAGCTTGCTCTGACTAAATGATGCTGAACAGCATTAGACAAGCCTCATTCCTTTATAGAGATAATTTTAATTAAATTTCAATTGACCTAAAAAAAGGAAAGAAACTAATTAAAATTATTAAGAGGTATTTCAGTTGACGTAATCTATCAGTAAGAAAGAGAGAAAATCAATCTGCTTCAGAGTTTTCTGGCATTGTTTGTACTCAAAACTTTTGTGTTATGATCTTTATTGACTCGATGGGAAGAAGTTACCTAATCCGTAGTATCAAATCAATACTTTTATGCAAAAAAAAGTTCTGAATAGCATTAGTGGAGCACCTTTCTCTGCTCAATAAATGTTATCTCAGTGTTTTCTTAATGCATGATTTGCAGCACATATATTTAATGCTGTTGACACAATTCTCTTTATTGTTCTTATGCTCCAACTAAATGTCCCTGAACCAGTGGCCATGGTAACCCTCACTCACTGTATGTCAGGTTATCTCCAACACTGCCTCACTAGGGCGGGTTGTTAATGAGCATCATTTGCTGGTTTGCTTGTACAAGGTCATTTGTAATTTCCTTCTGGTTTTAGTATCAGCTTAGCATTGAAGAATCTCAGCCCTAACATCCTTAGGGTGTTTTTTTGTCTGGGGAAAAAAAGGAGTATATATGTATTTAAATATAAATAGCGCTTTGTTTAGCATTTTGCTGATGTGTCATTTTATCTGTTTGCTATTTATTTATTCATCTCTTCATTGCTGAAAATTGAAATTTTACCAAGTCACGGCTCTGCACTATGTCTGGGGCCTCCCTGTATACATTCTAGTTCTGCAGATAAGATCTGAAAAATGCTATGGATTTACTGCCGTCTGTCTGCCTGTGGGCTAGTGTATGGTAAATGGAGTGCTGTTTGCATATGATTATATAGTTCTGCCCTTGTTGTTAATGCATTAATTGTGCATCATTGCTCTGCTAACTGACAGACCCCTATCTGACTTCTGCAACTCTTTCTGCAGGCTGATCTAGGCAATGCTGTCTATATCAGCATGGCTTTCAGCAGAGCCTCTTTTGCAGGTGGGGAGGTGACTTACTGAGCAACAAGAAACTGTGGCCAGATCTACTGAATAGTTGGACACTGTTTGCTTTTTAAAAATGCAGTATCTTTGGATTAAGACTGAAACTATTAGCAGTCTTCTGCTGCATTGGGAACTAAATTCCAGTTTTGTAGCCAAGGCTCTTGATGTTTATTCAGTTGAAATGTAAATTAATGCAAAGCATGAGAATTTGGGCAAACACCTTGTTATTTTAAAGGTCATTTTTCCTCCCAGAATTGACAGATTTGCGACTTACCAGATAGGAGATCACTGTAGAAAAGGGCTTTTTGTCCTTTCTCTATCAGTTTACAAATATACAATAATTCCTTGTAGTTGTGGAACTTGCAGTTTTTGATGGTCTTAAAAGATTGTAAATTACATCAAATGACATATCTCAGATTTGCAGAACAGTTGTGACAGAGAGTACTATCATTTGCTATATGTGATAGTCACTTATTTTTGAAGTCATGCCAAACATTTATCATATTAATTAACAAGAGGCTGATTCTCTGGCCCACATGAATAAGGTAGACTGTGCTTTACATTAAGAAACTTTATTCTTGCTGGACTTAATTGATTTTTCTCTTTATCAGTGTTTGCTCTTTGTGTGCATTCCTAATTAGAGCCATTAGCTGTAAAGAAATATGTTTTTACAACTTTTAAGTCACATTGGCATTAGAGAACTCATAAAGCCATAGGAGAGAGAGTTTCTTTGGCCCACACATTCCTATTTTCCTCCAGGAAGCATAGAGCTGTGTGTGCATCCATTGCATGAAGGCAGGAGGCACAAGGCAGCTCACCTACACCAGAGCTCCCCTTGGCGCTGAACAAGTGAGCCGGAAAGGACACAGTTTTCTTTCAGCTTAAGCAATTTGGGCTGGCAATAGAAAAAAAAATCTTGTGAATTTGAAAGTAAAGTTAATTTGCTCAGGATAATTGAAAGACAGTGAAAAAGGAACCTCATGCTGCCTCTTTTAGCAACATTTCAGAGTGGAAACAGCTGGAGGGTTCAGGTTTACCAGTCTGAAAAATATGCAAAGAAAATTAAATAGTGTTTGCAACACCCTGGATAGCTTGTCCTTTCTCTTTACAGCTTATTTGTTTGGAAGTTATTTACTGGGCTTCCTTCTCCAGCCATTTCAATCCCAAATAAAAAATCACTTATTTAGCCATTTCTTAAAAGGAATAGGAAATCACTTTTGGAAATTAAATTCCTAAACGGTCTTGCAAATGGTTGGGTGAAGTTCACTGAATCCTCTAGTTCTGACTGGATCTTGAAACTAATTAATAATTCTGTTGCAAATGACATCTCAGCTGGAGAAAACAGCACTGAAAAGCCAATTGCAGGTTAAATATTTCTTATCCCTAAACATCATGGCAAACCTGCAGTAACATGAAGTAATCAGGCTGGGTTGTCACTACATTGTGAGAAATAGCAATGTGGTTTCTGGAGCAAAGAAGAGAAAGGCAGACAAAGGGTAATGTTTAGACCTGTTTTTATTGCATCTGAAGAAAAAAGCTGCAATTACACCTTAAAAAATTAAAATTTCCACTTTAATTAACAGCAGAAACTGATTCATGCTTCTTTGCATGTCCTGTGGTGGTATATATGCCATGTGCAGTTGTCATAGTTTTTAGTCAGTGACCTTTGATCTTTAAAACTAAAAAGATTAAGTACAAGACAGTGAAACCTGACTGGTTTGTGAAGTCACTTTGCAGAAAAATGTCTAGTTCTCTTCACAAAGATAGGGACATGTTTCAGTGTATATATAATGTCTGCTCAAAAAAGAAGACTGTGAAAAATGTCATATTTGTAACGATGAACAGTGTCTCAAATGGAATGTCTGAAGTAGTGATCTGAGATTTTAAAGAATAGGCATAAAATGGGGGAAAAAAAAGTCCAGCATGCTGCTACTTTGTGCTGTTTTCCATCCATAGATGGTGATGGAATACTTCCACAATGTGCCAGTGTTGGCAGAGCAGCATGTACCACCCCATTTCAACCACCATAAAAATAATAAAAATAAGCATTTGATTCAGTGTCAAGTGATGGTTTGGAAAGAATCTTCTCTATGTCCAGAGGCTGTCCAAAGATTAGGTTTAGATGCCTACAGAAAACCCACAAATCTATGAAGGGCCAGGCCATAAATAATAAAAGCTGTATTTGTTTCAGGGTAATAATCTTGTAAAGACAGAAAGAAATCACAGAATAGTTGGTTGGAAGTACAAAGTACTGTGTTCATTTATTTCTGTAATGGCTGCTGTCTTAGCATTGAGCAGTGTTAGCAGAAAACTATTGACAGGGTTTAGTTAGGTCTGTTGGTGAGTGTGAGTTGCACAAGCACCAAAGTCAGTGGTAGGGAAAAGAAAGAACTATGGAGCCAGAGTCAGGGGAAGGAAAAAAATAATACTTAAAATCTTTAGTGAGAGGTGCTGAGGGCAGTTGTCTGTCATGAAATGCCCAGTGTCAGGTGACTCATAAGCATGTGTGATAGTTCCACTAGACTGCTCACCACCCGCCTACCAAGCCCAGCCCGTTCCCAGATAATGATCCCAGAGGAGCGACAAACCCCAACCAAACCGCAATCCCAGAAGGGCGACAGCCCGAGCCAAAGCCAGAGAGAGCTAAAAGAGGAAGAGACTCTCACTAATATACTGGACATGACGTGATACAATATGGAATATCCCATTGGCATATCCAGACACCGGTTTAGTTTATTAATTTAAATATTCCTCACCCCCTTAGATCTTGCACTTGTAGACTAACAAAACATGAAGTCCTTCCCTTCCAGCAACAAAAATGCAAACACTGGTGTGTTATCAGTGTTTCTCTTCTAACAAATCCCAGCTGAAAGCAAAGTGCAGCACTATTCCAGCTACTAAAAAGAAATCCAGCTCTGTTCCAGCTGAAAACCAGGACAACATGATGACAAACATGGCGTCATTAACCTGTGTGGAGGTGGGATTCTATGGTTTGGCCCCGCCTAGGAGTTCTCCTTGGATTGAGGCCTAGCTGCTGCTGCCTGTGATAGAGGGACATCAATACATGTTGGTTGTATTAGGCACCAGAGAAGCATCTTCCCTATGAGAGCATAGGTTGACTGTGAACCAAAAGTGTCCATTAAAAACAAGTATTGTTCATTCACTCAAAGATAAAGAGCAAGAAAGGAGATAAACCAGCAAAAGGTCTTTGTGTTCTTACTGAGATCTTCTTTCCTTCCAAATCTTTTAAAGTTCGCAGCTTATCTTCCTACTCATAAGACACAGTCCAAGCTGCTGCACTGTTCACGTGATGATATTAGGATCTTACTCAGGCAGCTGCTGCCATTTGTCCCTAGTGCTCTCTCTAGCTTGAGGAATGCATTGGCCTCCCCTGCATCATACATTCTGGGTTTGCTGTGGAAAAGAAGTTGCATCTGAGGAGACTGGCATGTCTTCAGTAGGTAGCTCCTCTTTTCTCTTGTTTTACTAAAGAATCTGATGTTCTTTCTGAGAGCACCTTCTGTTTTGCTTCCTGCTTCTTGCACCTTACAGCTTCCCCAGATTTAATTCTGTAGGGTTGGATAAGTTGCTGTCTCGATCTACCTTCAATGTAAAAATTATATGCATGAAATTAATAGTGATCTGATCACCCTTGTTCTCTGCAGGACAGCTGTAGAGAGAAACTTTTCCTGTAATAATACACTCTCTACAAAACAGAATGTGATTTTAAAGACTGCTCCAAGTATTATGAACAGAGTGGTATTGATAGCTGAAGTTTGAACTTTTTGGGTTTTTAACCATGTAACTCAACTAATCTTAATGCAGTTTTTTAAAAAGTGAAATATGCTGTACTATATATTTGATACCTCTCTCAATGACAGCTATCAGGTTCCTAAGGCAATTCAACAGAGACAATAAATCATTCTATCATACTGCTGCAAGGTGGTGCCTTTGGATCTGTGTGTGTTGCTGGAGTTGTACGTGACCTAAAGTACTTTAATTTCTGCCCATGTTAGTTCATGTTTTTAGTTTCTGTTGAACAGATGAAACAAAGGATACATATGCACTGCTTCTGCAGTTGTCTTACCTTGTGGCTCTCTAACAGTTTCACACTGGAGTATCTGTGTTCCTGGTGTTCCCATTCTCTACTTAGCATAAGCATCTATGAGAGGTAGAGGATTAAAAGCCAGTTGCTTTTATAGTATTTTCTTAGAGAAGCAGACTCTGCATGACTCAGTAAGGCACTACTTATTTTTTATACCTCAGGCTACTAAGGCATGGACTTTCATTAAGCACTTGTTGGAGTTTGTATTTGGACTTTAAAATGTTGAGCATGTACCTCAGTGATTTCTGAACTGGGATCTTTCAGTATCAAAAGTGTCTCTTTTAAGGTGGAGCACCACGTGAAAAAGAGCATCAGGAAATTGTTTCACAAATTGGTAAATTTGTTTTAAGGCCATCCAGAATCAGATGAGAACCACCAAGTAAATGGTGCAAATCAGTGAAATTACATCAGACCATTCTGGCAGTTCATGTTTGTTTAAGGCACGGGAAGTTCTAGTTTGGCTTTTTCAGAGAGACTGAGTATGATCTGTCCTCTAGTATTCACAGAAATGCCAACATGAACACGCTAATGATTTAGCTAGGTCAAGAGAAATAGAATTGTATGTTTTTCCCCAGTTAAAGTAAATTATATTGCTGGGTAAACTGGGAATATGCAGATGAGGTATTAACGCTTGTAGAACCATGACTGTAATCTTTGAGGATGAGAGTAAGAAAATATGGAGGCTCAATTATGATGTATGTCAGAAAGAAAAATAACTTGAGGAGCTGACTCAAACTTTTGTGTTGTTCATCCATTCCCAGTTGGGACTGCATGCTGTCCTGGTGGTACACACCCACACAAGAAGCTGGATATGTTGCAAAGCCCAGGGTAATAGATCTGCTGGGTTTATTAGCATGGGCTCTACAGTGGCACCACAGGAGGCAGCAGGAGGGGTGCATGGGTAAAAGGATGCTGATGAATCAGCAACATGACTCTTGTGGGATGAGGAAACATCTGTGAAGCTTTTCTGAAAAAAAAAAAAAAGGTGAGAAAACCAATACCATCATGGATATTTGCTGACATTATGAACTTTCACACATCATTTTGTTTTTTCTTTGGTGTGGGTCATGGTCTGCTGCTATCACAGTAGGGGTGTTTAACAAGTCCTAGTGAAAGAGAACTGTGTTTGTGGAAGCTGCTGTGCAGATTTGATAGGATGTTAGGAAGGAGAGGCAGAACAATCAATACGCTGCAACATACCATTAGGCAAAAACGAAGTGAAGATGAATATATTTTTTCTCTTTGATACAGAGTGAATCTTTGTACTGGGGAGCTCAACTGCTAAATACTTTGCATTTTACTTCTAGGATAATGTCTGCATTTGACCATGATGGTTTCAGAACAACCTCTCTGATACACTGTAAGACACAGTGGCTGCAAAGGCAGTGCTAAGGAATTGGTAATCCTTTCTGAATTGCAGCCCTACTGTGTTAGTGGTTAGCACAGCACTCTTGCTTTACGTTTTCTCCTTTGTAATATATACTTCACTGGATTTTGAAAAATTCAGCAAATGCTTTGAAGATGGATAACACAATTCTTTTTTCGTAACACCACAAGCCTGCATTGTGGATGCAGGAGGCAATGAAGTATTCAAGCAGGAAACAGGTTTAGTGGTTAAATGGACAAGAGATCTGTTCAAATATATTCCTAAGAGTTGTCCAGAACAAGGAGGATGATAATGCCATAGTACTGAGACTTTTATTGCCATCAGACCCTATCCACAGGGTTCGCTACTTCTGATTGTTCACAGTGACTGTTCGACTCAGCAGCCTCATAATAGGCTAAATCAGTTCTGAATGAGACTATGAGAAAGCGCCTGTACTGCCAGATAGATTTTCTGGTACTCAGCCTTGCAAGTTCAGCATAGACAGCTTGTGTGGGCTAGGTCAGAACCTCACAGAGAGGTTGCTGAAGGTTGAGTTTAGCAGTTTCAAACACCAGAACCAAAACTGTCAGGTACAATTTTTTCTATTACAAGGCTGTAGTAATTTTATTCAGAGTTTATTTAAAATGTAGCTTAAAGACTGCAGTTTGATTTCCAAAGTCAGAGACTAAAATGAGAATGCTTGATCATTTTGTCAATTTACATGAACATGTCAATTATTAATATACATGGAACAGAGATGTAGACATAGAAAAATATACTTGTACACTAACTGAATTATTCCCTTCTGAGTTCTTTTTGGTGGGAAATTATACAAGATGTAATGAAGTCTTGGAGTGGAAATCAAAGAAATGTCACCTTGTATGATTGGGTGTAATGGCACCAAGGGAGCCTGAAAGTATTGTCTCAATTTATCATTTCCAAGACAAGTGCCTTACATTTTAAATGAAGCAAGAAAGCCTTCAGAAATGTTCTTTCAAACAGCTCTACTTCTGCATTTGTTTTTGTCGTAGTATATTTGAATTCTTGGCTTTTGAAATATCCTTTTGGTTGCATTGACTCATTGCTGGTCAATCACATTTTTCCAGCTAAAAAAGAAAACTAAAAATTCTCTTCCCCATTCCCTTCCACTCTCCACCAAATAAATACTGCTGACTAAAACTCTTGATTCTTCTTTAAGAGTTTTGTCTGATTGAGACCCATAAAATAAGGGTCTGCATGAATGCTTCTATTTTTTTTTGCCAGCTCAGTATTTTCTTGTGCTAATATACCTCATATCTCATCGCGTCCTCCTTTTTACTGGTAGTTTTTCATCATATGGTCCATTATAATAAGAATATTTAAAATTATTTATTCATTTGCTTTGTACTTTATCATTTCCTATCAGCTACTAAGGTGTAAAAAGTAAACTTTCATGATTGTCTTTTCTCCTGCTTCCCTCCTGCCTTCACTTGCACTGCTCTTTATAAAAATCTAAAATGAATTATTTTTCTGAAAACTTCCCACTGCTCTTGTGCACATTTCCTTCTTAGATTGCTCCTGGGGAGAGCTGGGGTATTTGTTTCATTGATTAAAAAGTCCTGCAGAATTTGGTGGAGGGCTATCTCTTATTCATAGACTTATAAAACAGCTCATGGGATTTAAAAGGGTAAAGCCTCTCTGCTATAGATTTCAATTAGTAACACAAATATTTTTTGAACTCTCCAATGACCCATATGTTGTTTAGAGTAATTTCTCTAGAGTTTGTTTAATTTCTTTCAAACTTTTATTGGTTTCATCCTTATTATATTTGATGGGAATTTCCCATGAGAAGAGGATAAAAAGCCCAATGAAGTATGACTTGAAAAAAATACCCTCTAGTTGTATACATTCTTTGTACAAGAAATGTAGAACTGTGTCCTTAATTGGTAACATAATAAATTTATATATCTGCCTGCATTCTCTTCAGCTTATACTGCATTTGGGAAAAAATGAAAAATTACAAATGTTTTTAAAATTATAAAAAGTTTTCTAAAAGATTGAGTAAAAAATTTTATTAAAAAAAAAAAGTAATATCCATAAGGTAACACTGAAGTGCATGGTCTACTTTCTTTTACTTCCTGAACTTAAAATTTACATCATAATATTAAATATGCTACAGTATCAACAATATGTACTTTGTAAGATAAAGCATTATATCTGAGTAAGTGAAAGGCAGGATAACAATACAGACTCTAGCACTGTATCCTTAGCATCACCTACTGTTTCCTGTACATTTCAATATAAATGTAAATATAGAGAGCACCTTTTCTGAAAGTGGTGAGTTTTATTGTCTGTTGCACTTTCCTCTGAATTTCTGAAAGCACAGCATGCAGTCTCCTATCCAGTTTGAAGCTATTACTGACTTTTTAAATTTAGTGAGAGCTGTGAATTGTGGGTGGAAGCACAAAGGAAAGCTTTATCATAGGGCCACTCCATGCCTTGATACAAATACATTCTGTCTCCTGTACTGGTAGATGATATCACACCTTTGTTGTACATTCAAGTAGTATATGACCAAAGCTACATATCTACAGCTATAAGTGCAGGGTTTTCTATTAAAATAGTTCATGTATATTCATGCATTCCAACCAGTAATATCTGTAACACAAGTTAGTGTTTTTTTTGTTGATCTAGGATATGATAATCATATTTTAGATACCATTAATATAAAAGCATTATTTTTTTGAATTTGCTTTCTTTTGAAGATAACTGATCTAGGGTTGCTGTAACTTTGTGTCTTGGACGTTGTGCAGAGCCAGCCCTTCAACTGTGCATGTGGGCTGAAGCAGAGGTCAGTATGCACACACTGACTGATTTGAACTGTAAGTATGGCTTCTCCATATCAGGTTTATAATTTCCGAGGCAATTCTGAGCACCAAGGTCTGATGATTCAAGACTCCTTAGAGTTGTCAGGTCATTCAACAATTTTTGATACCTTATATAGAAACATATCTAGTAAAGGAAAAAACACAAACTTTTTACTTCTTCCCTGTGTTTTCTGTTTATGTCAAGACTCCAAATGCTGTGCTTCTCCATACACTTTTTGTACAACACATAGGTGGTGTTTTCACATAATTTACAGTCCCTTTAAGTAATAAGGTTCTGCTTCATGGCCAGTTAATCTGGGAGGGAAATGAAATTTACAGAACATTTAACACGATAAAACTTTACAAAAACTCCAGGTGTAGGAGAATGTTAAGGTTTCTCAACATATAAGATACTAATTCAGTAAAATTGTAGAAGACAGTTTTATATGGAAGAACCAAACATAGAAAGATTAGTAGTTCAATTTACCCACCTTCTCTAATGGAAAACAAGGCCTTTGAACAAAGAGAAATGCAGTGATTGCAACCCTGTTAATACTTTAACATGAGTCAAATGGGAGACTAAAATGAGAAGGTGCCTGTATCTGTGCTGCTGGCAGTTCCTTTGTCTCAGGCTTTCTCCTTTAACAAGATTCTGTTTCTGCTACCTCTGGCTTACCCTCAGTACTGCAGTACTGCTGAGGATGTGTGTCATATTGCACTACTTGCATTTCCTACCTAATTATTCTTGTGTGATCAGAGAAGCTAGAAATTGAATTGGAAACCTCAAGGGCCTCTAATGTGAAAAGTCAGGCAGAGATGCTAAGGTTATCACTATCAGCTCTGTATGCTTAATTAGAAGTTGAGTAGCAGATTGTAATTTACTTTACCAGTGTCAAAACCTTCATTAGAAAGGAAACTGTGACGAAGAGGAGTGTGTGGCAAACAGTCTGTGAACCATAACTAAGGCTTGTTTGTCTGTGACAACCATTGGAGAGAATGAGAGGGGAGAAATGCTGGGGCTGATGTTATGCTGGATGAATGAAATAATGAATTTAAGTTGGTATGTCCGTGGAGCTGTTGAAACCAGCCTTTTAAGGGGTAGGGGGAAGGTTTTCAAGACATTATGCTGCCATTTCCTTTTCCCTTAAAACAAATAATTTAAAGACTGGACAGAATGCCCAGTGGGGCATTGCCCAGTGCAAACAGTGGGATTAAGGTGAATAATGTTCTATATCTGTGGACTGTGGATGGGATTGGGTGATTTTCGTCACTATAGGGATACTATGTCACTTTGGAGCCTTTGTTTTAAAACTCAGCTCCTTACACCCCCCAGTACTATATTTGTAGCTGGCAGCTGGTGAGCTTCATCCTACTTTTTCAGGTATGTTCATATCACCTTAAAAAAACCCATCCTGAGCTTTAATTGTGAGAATGAAGGAGCACAGTGTGTTGGGGCCTGATGTGACAGAGCTTTCCCAAGCCTCGGTGAGCAAGTCATCCCAATGTGCATGCAAAGGCTTGCAGACAGGCTGGCTCTGTTAGCTCTGATAACCACAGCATTTGCATTTTCACCCTCAACTGCTGATTTACTCCAGTGCTTTTACATCAGATAACTTATTTAAATAAAGCTAACAGACAGGTGAGGAGCAGTCACTAGGAAAGCTGTAATGGCTTAGGTGGGCAGAGGGAGATTTGTGAGTAAAGATATTGAAGGAAAGCAGATTTTAGTTAAAATTGTTAACCACTGAATGCAAAAGATGTGTACTGCCAGACAGCATTCACTGTTTTTTTTAGTGTCTCTTCTGTCTATGGTAGATCTCTGGTGTATGTTAGCAACAACAGGAGATTTCCATTTTCCCTGAGCAAAGACTGTTGTATAGTAAAGCAGTTCTAAACAATAGGAAATGCCTTCTCAAAATAGTGTGTTAAGAGTTGGGTATGTGATTTGGATTTCAGTTCTGGTTCTGCTCCTAATGCTAACATTGCTACTAGGTTTAGTGGGAGCATTTTAATATAGGCCAAAATAGGGGAGATGATAAGATGTTTTTTCTTCTGAATGGATCAGTGCAGGTGGACAAAAGTCTTGTGGCAGTGTTCTGTGAGCAGATGTTGCGTAATTGCTTTAGGCCATATGAGAAGGAATGGCCTTACTCATTCTCATTGCTGCTTGTTCTCAAAAATCAGCCTTTCACCTGAGTACTGCTGAGGTTACTATTAAGAAATGTTGCCCCAAATAAGCAAATGTGTGTTATCCATCTCTGTTTGGGGGTTGGGTTTAGAGTAAAGTGAATTATCCTTGGAGCTGTGGAGATCGAAACTTACTGAGTGTTACCCACTAATTGACTTAAGCCAGCAAACTTACTAGATTCACGAAGTCCTTCTCTGTATGCTTCTGTTCCCAGAGAAGGCTTTGCCTGCAAATGTATCAAGAATATTAGCTGAAGCCTGTTGACTTGCAGAGAGATTTGCTTGCTCCTTTTGCTTATAGCAGTGTGAGGAAGTCTGAGAAGAGCAGACAGCGACATTCCAAGTAGGCAAAAGCCTGTATCCAAAAGCTGTATCATGTTTTGCTGGTGCCTGGATAGCAATGATGTCCATTCTTTTTTGCAGGTACCTGTGGCCTGATGTAGTGTCTCCCCTCACATGACTGAACATGTTTCCATCCCAAGATCAACCTGTAGGTTGCACCCAGCATTTCACAATGCCAGCCTGTGTCTTGTTCATGTAATGGACGTGCATCAGGCCATGTGACAGGGAGAGGCATCAGAGCCCTTGGGGAAGAGAGTGGCCAGAAGTTGGCTGATGATGCCAGACAATTAATCTTCCCACAGCCCACTCCCTGCCCCTGGTTGAAGGCCCCGCAGGAAAACAAGGCTGGCAGGAAATCATCTGTAGGTGGATGAATTATCTTGACAGCTTGGCCCTTGCCTGTGGTCTGTAGGTGTGGTGAATGCTGAATACCCTGGGGATCTTTCCTTTCTTAGGCTTTTTGAACTTTCTGGATTGATGGCAGTGGTGTGATGATGCTGGTGAGGGGAAGAGTATTTTTTGCTGAACTTCTAATAGTATGAAAGGTAAATTCAACAGAAGTAATGTGAATAGCATTTGGTCTTTTACCTGTTAAAATACTGAATGCCTTGAGCATGTTGGCAGTACTTTTGGTATGATTGCCATCAGCTTGTCAAAACTGACTTGATTTTCTCTTAGAACCCTCAGAAAAATCTCAAGGAGTGCCTTGTGGCTTATGTCATCCTCAAATTCCATCACAGTAGAGAGAGGCTCCTGCCCAGCTTGGGGATAATGCTGAATTAGAAAAGCTAAGTTGTTCCATTCTCAAGCATCTGTGAGCTCATGAAGGTGCATAAAGTTGTTCTAGCCCCAAGTGATAGAGTAGGTAACTGCTTCATGCTTTATAAGTGTGTTGAGTGGATGCCAAGGATATCAGTTTTCCTGCCATCCCCCTCCTTTATGTATTTGTTTATAAATTATTTTTTTTTTGTTACTGCATGCTGCGTTATGTGTACACCTTATGGTCTACTAGCCATTTTCCTTAGTCTTAGCTGTGAAAGCAAGCTCTTTAATGAAACTTTAAATTAAATTCTTCCCTTTCAATTGGCAAGTTTTTCAGTTTTTCTGTTTAATGAAAAAAGATCCCATACGTGGAGAGAGAAACATTCTCCATGCAAATATGTTCAGTATGTTTTGTTATGGACCATATATAGATAGCTCATTTTTTTTAATTTAGATACTTTGTTGTTAAAATTACGAATTTTTTTATCATATAAAATATCTTACACAAATATTTGAGCGTGTTTAAATGCATATATAATCTATTTTATGGCTCACGCTCAGTAAAATTGGGTTTTACAGTCATCTTCTGTATTGCAGTAGGTACTACTTGTGCTTGCTGGTAGTGTCATATTGTGACTGCTTTGGTTTTCATGCATATTATTTAGCTCCCTGGCAACATATGTGTCCCATCAATGTTCTGAGTACCTGCACAGGGTTTAAAAAAGAAGCTTACGGCTGTTCAGCCTTAGAAGACCGGAAGAGACTTCTGCATGGAATTAATTTTGTTTTTCTCTAATGTATTGTTTAATATCTCAACAGAAGGTGTGGGCTCGCAGCAGTACTTGGTAAGAGAGTTTCTGTGGCCTGGGAAGCCAGACAAGATTTCAGGATAATGCTTTTGAATTTAATACAAAAAAATAACCTCTAATTTAGCTTCTTCAGAAACTTATTCAAGTCTTCCCTTCTCTTTTGCAGAATGTCACAAATTAGGCCTGTGTTATTGCATCCCACTGTTTTCATACAAGCTTTAAAAAGGCAGATTCAAGCACAGACTGCTTTGAAAGGAGTGTTTGTATGCTTTTTACATTTGGCAGTTGCCATGGTTAGTTATTGTTGGTATAACTCAGTTTACAATATAATGAACTATTTTTGAGAAAATTCATTTTCTACAGAGCATGAGTAGGTGCATATGAGCTTGTGCACACACACACATGCCAGTGTATGCTGGCACATAAGCATTTACACCCCTGTGTGCTCCTGTCCTAAATATCCAGTGTTAATGATAAGTTCAGTGAACCAGCCTGTTACTTTATGTATATGTGTTTTGAAAGGAATAACATTGCTTGCTGTATTTGGAAACTGTCCCTATCTCACAGCAGGATGTATTATGTGGCTCATGAATGCTTCTACCAGCATTTAATGTAATTCTGTGTTATAGTAGATTCTCCATTACACAAGACAAGAGGGAAGCTGAAACACCCTGATAATGCAGTACTAAGGGGAGGCAGCTGAGTGACCATTATGCACAGCCAACTCATCCACAATTTGGATAGCTTTGTGCTGGAGCTCCTAATCCAATGCTGGCCTCTGTGGAGCAGATAGGAGGCCAGGGTTGTTTGCTCAGCCAGAGCATCCATCTGTGCTGCTCTTCATTGCAGCTAAGATGATTTCCAAGAACCTACAGATCTAGGAAGCATTGCCTGAGCAGCTTGTACTGAGGCATGTCAAGTTGGGTCTGACTTGTCTTGTTAGCTCCAGGTGTCCTTCTGCAACTGTGTCCAGCAGGAGCTAGTATCTTGTACTGTGCTTCAAGGGCACTCATGGTTGGTGTCATGTGTTTAGTGGAGCACCAGGGCTTGTAGCTGAGGTGGGCCTGGGGTGGCAGAACAGAAAGTCACTTTGGGAGTCTCAGAGATGATCTGAGATGGTTAAATTGTCCTGAAATAGTGAAAGATTGACTGAACTTAGAGTGGTGACTAAGCACTAGCACCTTTGGACTCAGAAAGCCCATTTTGTTACTTGAGCTAAAGGAGTTAGTTCATTAACTTGTATAAGTAGTAGGTTTTAATACTTTTTAAATTCAGCCACTGGAAGAAGAGATGTGATCTTGTACATTAAAGCAAGTATAATACATAAAAAAATTGCACTTTGGACTTTTTGTAGCATGCCTTTATTTCCAGAGCAGCTGTGAACAGAGCTTATCTGAAAAACAATGTGTGTAGATGTTTTGATGAAAATTTAAAACATTTTATTTCTATCTAAATTTTATATTATATACATATTTTTTTTTAAGAGAATTAAACCTTCCTCTCTCTTCCTTTAAAAAAAATACAAAGAGAAAGATTTGGGTCCAAAATTGATGCTGGAAATTAATTGGAACTTTGGTTGCCTCATCAGAATTGTGATTTCTTCCTTAATCTTTTATGTGGGCTAAGTTCTCTGCCTGGACTAGGTATTACTGATGGTACAATGCTGTATGTACTTTCTGTAAAAGAGACATGGCCAGTAAAAGACCCTAACCATTTACATTTCCTTAAAATAAAACTTTATGTTAGATCTCTTCCACAAGAATTGTTTTTGACCAGCCATGCTTATAAAAGACATGGAAAAAAAAATTAGGTCCTCCCAGGAAGAACTTCTCTAGCATTCCCTCACTGCAAGGAAAGCTGAAGGCGTACCAAATAGTTCACAACTGCAGGAAAGGTGTAAAGAGCCCTATTTTTAGGGCCTCTTGAGCACTTCAGAGGCTTGTAGATGTTATGTCCTTGACAGTCCTTGACACTTTAGATATTCCTGGCACACACAGGCTGTTCTGCAGAGCATCCACTCAGTGATAACTGCTGAGGATCCTAGCAGTATTGTTCAGCAGAACAAGGCTACAATTTGATCTGAAATGAAATTTCAGATCATTTCTCCATATGCATGTTATGGATCATTCCACTGTATTGGTTAATTGTGGCCTAGCAATATAATTGGAATTCTGGAAATATAAATTAGTGTCATCCTCAAAAAGAACCAGAGCAAAGTGACATGTTTTATTGGTTATTCCATTTAGATGTAATGTAATTTCAGATACTTGTAGGATGATAACATTGAGGCCTAATATGATAAATTCTGTAAGTGGCTAGATTGGGTACTTGATAATAATTAATACTTGGCAAGCCTTTCTTATTAATATTTTGGTCTGAGGTAGGAAAGATCCTCTCAGACTTGTGTCTGAAGATTCCCCAAAATAATGATATTACTACTTCACCAATCATTTAAACACAAATCAAACACTATTTTAATATTTGAAAAATTAAGAGTAGTATAAACAGCTTAAATAAATGTAGTTTTTTCCACTCTTTCTTTTATTATCATGGCATGCAGTCTGGGAGCTCTCAGTGTCCACTGGAATAGAGCACTGTGTATTTAGCAGAAGAAACAGAAGTTCTCAATTGTGCTTCAGATTCCAACTCAAGTTAATGAAACAGATAATTATTTAAAGAAAAATATACGAGAGAAGTGAACAAGTAGATAATTATGTACATTCCTCTGGTTAGTTTCCCTAGTTCCCTTTCTACAGTACATTTGGTTGTGCTGTCCATCAAGCATGATATGAGAAGAGGACTAATTGGGAATGAGAGAAGGGACCTGGGAGCACTATGTGCGAAGGTGACTGGGAGAGCCAAGGGCAACCTGAGGAAGTGGGTTCGGTGTTTTCTTTGTGTGGTTTCTGTCAAACAGAGTTCTGCTGAGTGTGCTGCCACACTCCTGACAGCTCCCAGGATTCTGCTCATTCTCATCCTAAATTGGTTTCTGCAGTTACAAATCCAAGAGGAAAAGTAAAGCTACTAATTGAATGTAAAGGCTTTCTGACTTGGCTCACAGCTTACTCGAGGGCTGCTGAGTGCCTACTTGCAGGCCATAAGTAGAAATGAGCTTTCTATTTACAAACAGTGCATTTGGCTTGACTGAGACTGCTCATAAAAAAACCCCAAAACCAAACAGTTGAAAATGTAGTGTCATGACTTATTAGAAACATTAAATGGTATATAATCCATGGAGGCAACACTGAGTTTTTACCACAGTAGGCTATGCTGCAGTCTAAAACTCACTGTGCTTGCTTCATAGGCACATTATCAAGGGAAAAGATGCAGAGTTGTTTTTAATCTTAAGAGCAGCAACTGTTTTCTCCTTCGAAGATTTACTGTCTTGAAGCCCTGAACAGTGCAGGTAGTATTTCTAGATTTAAAACAGCTGTCTTGAAAGAATAAGATAACACTCCAGAAGTGGGAGTAAGAAGAAAAACAAAGAAAAAAGAATTAGTGGTGAAAAAATAAGGCATTGTTTTGCTTCATTTCACATGAAGTATAACGTCTCATTACAGGTTTTAAGGCTTCCTTTTCCCTGCATTGAAGCTCCCCTGGCAGTCTACTGTTGAGCCCTGTGTCCTGCCAGAGGGACAGGGGACTGGTGGGTGTTGGCAGTGAGTGAATTTGCAGGGCAGCTGTCCCTCCTCCCTTCTTCCCTATCCTTTCCTACCCCTTCTAGCAGGAGCTACTTCCTTCACACTTTTTGGGCAAAACGAGGCAGTGTTCAGTGCTGAGACAGGCATTCCCTATCCACTAGGCTGAATTCTTTCTCTGAGTGACCAGCTGGGGTCACACTGAATTTGTGTGACCAGACATGGGTTTCAGTTATTTAAGTGGCAAGTGACACTGTAAGATTTGTCCTGTCTGCATGTGCTGCAGGAGAGGACTTTTGCTCTGGTCCTGGTCTGATTTGGCTCTGGCTGAAGTCTTTGTGAAAGTCCCTTTATCTTTGTTGTGGAAGCAAAGTTGTGCCACAATCAAAAGCCTAAAAAAATAGCACCCTTGTCTGCTATTTATGTTACTACAAGACTTTTTTTTTTTTAAAAAAAGAAAAAAAAAGTAAATTCCAAGGGATTGTCAGGGTGTTCTTCAAGCATAGGATAAGCACAGCAAGTGGTGGTGAATGCTGATGCTCAGCAAAATGTCTGAAACTCTTTTGGTGTAAAGAATTCTTCACTTGAAAGATAAGGACTGGAATTCTAAAGGTTTGAGTTTAAGTACTTCAGCAGATTAAAAGGGCATACAAGTGTGTCTTAAGCGTTTTTGAAAAAAACCTCATCATTTCTGTATTTAGTGCCAGCCACTTTTTACCTCGTGAATCTGAAGATGAGGGTTGTGTTTTCTTTCTGTGTTTACAGTGCAGTGGGGTGCACAACAGGGCAATAGAAAAAGATTAGTAGTTACAGCCAAACCTTTCGTGATGGTGAGGCGTAGTCATGTGTTTGGGCTCTTTGCTTCCAGCAAGAGATTGACAAACTGGGATGAGGACAGAGGAGAGTGGTGAGAAGGATCATATCTAGAAAACAAAATCTCCAACGATACACTGAAAGAAACAGGGATTTTTAAAGAGGAGAATGAGGAGGGATTCAATAACTGTCTAAAAAAGCAGAAAATAATATTTCCACCATGTTTGTGATGAATGGGACCAATTGTAGCAAGGATGTTTCAGACTGGACATTTGGAAAATTTCCTATATAATAAGGATAATGGAGCACTGGGCTAGATGGCCTAGGAAATTTGTGAAGTTGCCATGTTTTTAAGAGTAGAGTGGGCAAGCACATGTCAAAAATGGCACAGGTACAGTCAGCTGTGGCTGGAAAACTTGGATCTGTCAGTACAGAGAAGATTAAATTTTTTTGAGCCAGTTTTTCACAATACAGAATAAATAAATAGGTTCTGTCCATTAAAACTGTTATTCATGTACAGAAGGGACTGGAATATGAAGGTATAACTGAGGGAAACTTGTGCTTAAGAATAGTATTATTGCAGATTTTATTTGACTTTGAATGGTTTTACACCGTGGCTGTCTACAAAGAATGATTTAGATGATGCAGATAATTGCAGATGGAATTTTCTGCAAACTTTTGGTAAATCTGTTCATTCACCGTGCGTGGATTTTGCTGCTGAAAGGTTTTTCCATGTGCAAAGGGAGTTTAAGAAGAAAGACTTCTGTGTAAAAGAGTTTCTGCAGGCAGGCTGCTCTGTTTTTCTGTTTTGGAAAAGCTCGGCACAGAAAGTGTCTTATGACAGTGAATTGACTGTGGATGCAATATGCATTAGAATTCAGCAGATAAATCATTCTGGGTAGGTAGTGTTAGCTCCGGTGGACAGCAGAGTGCTTAATGACAAATTGCATTTTGAAACACTTTCAGTGCTCCTTCATGATTTCTTTTTCAGTCATTTGCCTCTATTTGCCTCTACTGTGATTTATAATTCACATCGTTACACTTCTTACCCTTATTATCTTCATGTGTTGTTGTCTCCTTGCCTTTGTTCCTTTTCCATGTCCCCTGTGTAGCAGGCCCCATGTCGCTGATGTACCAGATACCATGATATCCCCCTCTGCCTATATTTCCTCTGAATACTGCTTGATTCCAGTGCTAGCACCTGCAGTCCATACCTCAATGGGACTGGATCAGGCTGCAGAAAAACATGTACTAGGTGAAGAAGACCTCTATAGTTCTGATGCTTTGAAGTTGTAGAGGGCTCACTTGAAAGTTTATTGGTTAGTTGTCAGTGGTTCAGGAGTGGAAATACTAACAAGGTTAAAAATCGGTGTTTATGTATGTTCCCGTTCCTGGTGAGTGTGCTTGTGAATAAATATTTGGTCATCTAATCATGAAAATGAAATATTTTACTTCTTGAGATGTGGGCATACATTTAGTTAAGTAGCCAATATGATAAAAAAAAAAATAATTATGAGCTCAAAAAAGAAAACTAACTTATTGGAAGAAAGATGTTTTGGAACAATTATTATAAAGGGCAGCAGATACTTCGAGGTGCTTCTGAAGCTGACGGTGTGGAGAAAACCTGCGTGTACAACTAAGAACAGAAGTGACTTGTGATTTTCTGCAAGTCTCTGGAGGAAGCCATATCAGTTGTATGCTGTAGTATTAAACTAATTTGTATGTAATGAAGGATATTTTTACTAAACTAGCTGCTGAAATTCTCCATCTGTGGAGAAACTGAACTCCTATAGGCATCAGCTTAGAGCAGGAACCTAATATAGATCTTCTCAATGTCTTTTAGAAGAGTTTGTCTCTCCATAGACTGTATAGAAGCTAGAGATAGTATTTGCTTGGATGGCTAAATCAGGTTCATGTGGTTCAGCATTATGTATACACACAATTGTTTCCTGTGCACTTCCCCTCACTGGAGGTGACATAAAAGTGAATTTATGTGCAGGTCTGGGAAGAGAAAAGAAAGTCACTGATTCAGCATTTGGCACTCTAATTATTTGTTGATGCTGTCAGAACTACCCTTCTAAAAGGAGCCTAACTGTGACTTTTGCTCTTGGACTTTCTGGCTTAGAGCATGTCTGTGCTGCCCAAGGGATGCCCCAGGGCCCTCCTATAGTTATATATAAAGCCATTGCCCAAACAGCAGTTTTACCCTTTTAAACTCAGACAGTACAGTGAATTGTGTGGGCCTGGTGAATTTACTAATAGGCCAACCAACATATAAGTTAGATCCAGTCTAGTCATACAGTGTAGCTGCTGTTTTAAACCTAAGGCATTCCCAAATGAAAATGTTATCAATTTTAATGAAAACTCTTAAATAATGTTCTCCACAGATTGTAGTTAGAATAGTTGCCTCAACAGCCTCCATTGATTGCTACTACATTACTCATTGTAAGATTGCTTTCTTTTTCTACATTCTTTTCAGAATGTAAGTTAATTTAGATTATTATAATAATTTGCCTCAGATCCCGACAATTAAAAAAAGAAGAAAGATGGAATAGAAGTATTGTTTTGAAAGTGACAATTAGATATCTTGCACTGCCTTAGGTTGCATTTCTGTTTGTTTTACTAATTTCCTTTGACTACAGTTTCACGTTTCTCTTTCTTTTCACCTCTTTTATCTTTCGAGGGATTGTCAGCAGAAAATTCTAATCTAATTATTTGTGGATCATGTTCTTGCCATGGAATGCCTTTCTTGCCACAAAGCCCTTTGATAGGCTCCCTTTGGTATTTCTGGCTGACATCTTCCTAGCCCTGGAGTTTTCCTATCCACATTCTGGTCATGTTATTGAGGAGAAAATGCAGAGCAACCTCTTTCATTATTAGGCCTTCAAGATCAATACTTTTTTGCTTTTACGTGGCTTGACTGGTGAACATGAAATGCTGCCTGTACCCCCATGCAGTAAAAAATGTCACAGGTCTGCTTTGGACTGTGGCTTAGGACAGCACGTCTGAGTAGCCAGATGGTGGTCACTGTTACAGTGTTGTCATGACTTACTGGGTATTGCTGTGGTTGTGCCTGCCAAATCAGAGCTATGCTCTTATGAAGCAAAAACTGCATCAGCTAATGAAGCAAAGGAAGCATCACTGCAGGAGGCAGAGCCAAAGTACTATCAAATGCTAAGAATTCCTGCAGAACAGGATGTGTGCTGGCATGTTACCAAGTGATGGTGAGTTGGTGTGTTAAGCAGCAGTTGTTGCAGAACAGAAATAACTTCTGGATCAAGTTCACACTTGTTTAGTTCACTGTCCACTTTGTAATGAGCAGCTTGCAGCTTCTGAGGAAATGCAAGAAATTCCGTGGGGGACAGGCATAAACACACTGCTAGTACAGTACTGCATGCTTCATTTGATCTAGGACTTTTGAGTAAGTGGCAATCCATGCATCATCAGCTTGGCCAGTCAAGTGATGCATAGTGTCTTCCTGTCTGAGAACAGTGGCTGCACACTGTGACCGTTCCCTAATGGACCAGGGCAAGGGAAGAAATACCCTGCAGAAATGAAGGGAATATTGTTTGTGCAAATCCTCAGCTAGGTCGGAATGGCATTTCTTCAACAGTCTGGATTTAGTACCAAGGTTTGCCATTTTAGTACCTCAACTAACATGTTGAGGTACTAAAATGAGACATGTTAACAAGAGAACATGTTAAACTGTGAACAACACTTAACTGCCTTTCTTCTTGTTCCTTAAAGTTTAAACTTCATTATTTAATATTCAACTTCACAATAGATCTGCACCAAACAAATTACCCAAAATCTTGATAGAAATGTTGAAAACCATGGATACATTAGACGGAACAAAAATTATGGAGATGTACTCCATAAATATGTGCTGTACCTGCTCCCCAGTCTTTGCCTCTATATCCATCTCCTGAGTCAGATTGATTCAGAGCCATCTCCTTTGCATTTCAGAGGTTTTAATGGTTTGAGCCAAAGCCACTGATAATGGCAGTGAATCCCTGTTGTCTCACAGGGAGGCAGTTCATCACTGAATACTCAAAATCAGTCTTTTTATTAAATAGTAGCTGATTTTTAAGAGCATTAGTTGCATCAGGGCACTGTTGTTTTTGGTAAGTCAGTTTATTTTTATAGCCAACATTTACAGAAAGCCCCCATGGTGACAGAACCATTGCATTTCTAAAAATAAAGTAGGGCAGTAGTGAGATATAATTATGCCTACCTTGTTATTGGAACTAAAGTATACAGCACTGAAAATACTGTACTTGGAAAGAAAATTTATTCCTAAATATCAGCCTGTGAATTGTCTCAAATGTACTGGCTTGAGCACAATACATTGTTAATGGTATTTAAGCCAGATTTTAGGTATTTAGATGCTTAACATTCAGTAGCTTTACATACTACTGAAGTAATGTAGAAACCATTCAAAATTGGGCCCTTTTATTACTGCAAAAATGAACATTGTACTAAACCTGAAAGAGCCAGCAACAAATTTTTTAAAAAAAGAAAGACTAAGTGAAGCAAACAGTTTCAGACTGAGGAGAAAGCCAGCTCTTAATCCTGTTTGTGGGCTTTGCTCCAGTTGGGCCTGCCATGTGGGTAAGGGAAGCAGGATTTGGCACTGGGAAGCAATAACGCTGAAGAAGACATAGGGATGGAGAGATGCAGTATGCGTCAGCTAAACTATATTCTACATTTCCAGAAACCCCGAGTTGCAGAGAGGAGAGTTCTTCTCTCCAGTGTTAGGATGCAGGAACACAGGGAATACTGGCTGCAGTGTTGTGAGAGAGTTTGAGAAGTCAGGGAGTTCAGAGGAGGGGATTAAGAATAATTAACGAGTCCTAATAAAAAGAACTAAATATGTATAGTTTGGCTAAATGGGGACTAATGTGGCCTGAGGGATAGAACAGCCCACAAATATTTAAGTGATGTATCTCCCCCAAAGAGGAAGAGAAGAATAATTATTTAGCATAAAGGGTGAGTAAGTAAATAGAGGAAATAAAACAAAGGAAAATTTAATCTGAATATTGGGAACAACTTCCTGAATGAGAGTTCAGTTATTACCCCCTGGAATAATCATCCCAAATAAGTGTGGGAGCCTGACTTTTCTGTGTATTAAACACTTGGCTGGAAAAATACCACACACACAACTGGAACAATCTTAATCTCAGCAAGAGAGAAGAGAGGAGATGGCATCATCGCTGGTCTACCACTCCTAAGCTCTCTGAAGGAATAACACATTCCTAGACCTGTATTTCTTCCCTCATGTTTTGGGTTTGGGTTTCCCACCCCCAAGAAATTAGTTCAGATTTCACACTATATCAGCAAATATACCTGTATAGATGTAGCTGCCCTGGTCAGGATGAAGCCCTCGTGTGAGAGCAGGCCAGGCCCTGGATGCCTGGGGAGCAGCTCTGCAGAAGAGGACTTTGGGTCCTGCTGGGCAGTTAGTGGGCATGTCCCACACCAGCTTCCTGGGCTGTACTGACAGGAGCAGAGCTGCAGGTCAAGGGAAATGATTATCCCCCCCTTGGCTCAGCACTTGTTAGACTGTGTCTAGACACTGTGTCCAGCTTGGGGCTGCCCAGGGCAAGAGACCTGGACAAGCTGGAAGGAGCTCAGTGGGGACCAGCAAAGCTCTGGTTTGAGCAGGGGGATGGACTAGAGACCACCCTTCCAACCTGAATTATCCTGTGATCCTATGCAGTGTCAGTCAGGTTTTGCTAGAGACAGAGATGCACATCAGACTACTTTCAGAAGTTTTGTAAGAATAGTTTATTCTGATTTGTTTTACAGAAGAGTATAAGGTTATCTATAAACTTAGGAAAAAACAAAACAGTAAGTGTCATGAGCACCTTGCACACCTAATAATAAGTATGGTAATAATGTCTTTTTCCTGTTGTTTGGGTCCTCATATTTTTACTTTGACTAGAACCTGTGCCACTGGGCTACACTGATACACTTTTTATCCTGGGAAAGAAGGGAAGCTCAGCGAAATAAACAGCATCGAATCCTTGAGACAGTTCTGCCTGTCTAAGCCTCATTTGTCTGAGAAGTGAGTGGCTTCCCCACTGTCCTGGTGCTTCCTAAATGACATATTCCTAATGCTACTTTCAGTTGCGTCCCCTTTGTGTTGGTGATGCCAGTGGCAATGCCTGCCTTTTGGGCAGACTGTGGTGTGCTTGCTGTGCACCCTGTACATGACGTGGTGCTACTGGGAGCTTACACAAAAGCCGTCGCTGGAGGTTCTTGCAGCTGTAGGCAGTGGTGTGGTCTTGCGCAGAGTGTCTCTGCTGCTAGGAGGGCGTGCTTTGCTTGCTCTGACATTCTGCCTCTTGTGCAACCATTTATACTAAGGCCAACTGAGTTTAAAGTGGTTTAACCCCTGAATTTGCAGGTGTAAACAATTAATGAGTTTGCACGGTAGTGAAAAATCAGGCCTTGAATCCTCAGGCCTGCATGGTGTATCATCAACCCTGAGCAGGCTCCATCATTATTTGAATGACAAGACGTGCAACAGTGATTCTAAAATCTCAAGAGAGTCTTTGGAAACACACTTAAATCAAACCGTGGTTAGAGAAATGAAACTGAAAGTCATGTTATGGCCACAGCTAGGAGAATATTAATGAGCTGGGGAGAAGATAAAAGGAAGGACTTCAGTGGCACAGAAAAAGAGAAGGCACACAGGAAGTTACCCCTCACCATATTCTGGCTATAACTTGATTTCATGCCACAGTTTAATGAACCCTCTCCCCTTTCCTTCCTCTTGTTGTGTCAACATAACACTTTGTGGGTCTGTGTTGTAAACTGGATCACTGGTAGGCTAAAAAGGCAGCTTTTCGGGGTATGCTTGCTCTCTGAACATTAAAAGCCATGACCAGCAGGACAGCAGAGGTAAATGCAGTTCATCTTGGCTGTTAGATGTGAGCCTTGGCTTTTGCACTGAAGTAATTTGACCTGCCCTTTCTGTCAGCCATTCCAACAGCCCAGCTTTGCTTGTATATAAGAGAAATATGTGCTACAGCTATTTAAATTTATGGGTACTTTGCTATGTAAATTATATTTAGCTCATTTAATTGCAGAGGTAAAAATTACATTTTGTGCGTGTGTGTATAGTAAAACAGTGTACATCTTAAAGGCTTAACCTCTTCAGCTCTCTGCAAGGAAATTCTTGAGTTACAGATTAAATGAAGGCACAGCAAGTGTTTGTGTCTCTCTGCCTCTCCTAGTTACACACATGCTGTGCATCTCGCTCTTTCACAGCCACACTCACACGTTGGATAGCAGGAAAGAGAGAAATGGATGCAGTTTCTGTCAGAAAGCTGCAGGGAGAAGTTTACAATATGCTGTTCAAAACCTCCTATAAATGAGAAACGTATTGCTAGGACAGATATTGTCTGGGGTGGGAAGTTACCATGAAATTCAGTCGAGACTCCTTCTCAGATGGTCTGTTCGGCAGTGATAGCATGTGCCCAGGGAGTCATGACTCTCCCATTCCTTCTGGCTTTTCACCATGCCTTTGGATTTGGGGATCTTTATGCCTGTCTTTCTTCGCCTCCATACTGTTGCACTTCCATGGGGGAAGCTGCAGCTCTAATCAAGAACATCTGAGTGAAATGTTTTATTATTGGACATGAAGAAAAGTTTCTTGCCTCTGATTATCTAGCCATAATGTAGTAATGATAATGATGGATTGGAAGGCAAGGTAAGTAATGTGATTATAGTTATTTGGAAGTCAAATTGGAGGAGTTTTATTACCTTCTTTGCTTCTTTTATAACTTTCAATATGCCCATTTTAAAAGTATAATCAAACCAATATGTTTCCTTGGTTTATACATTAGTCACTGTGAAAAGTTCCTAGCATTGAGATAGGCAGATGTTCTTTTACGAAGGGAAGGCTTAGTATTACATGTGAAAGACATGCCTAAAAAGGGGCTTTCTGTTTTTGAATCAGCATACCAAGAACTAAATGGATAAAACCAGTAAAGCATTTCATTAACCTTTAGTAATACTCAGTTATTGTAATTTGCTATATTTATTTATATTTTTATTAGCTGACCTAACTTTCATCCTTTCATCTTTTTTCTCCTATTTTAACAGTCAGTTGTGGATTAGGAGGCTTTAGTTTTGTATCTAATTGGGATAAAGTGTGGGACAAATTTCAAGCTTTCCATGAACCAGCTGCTATGAAATCATACAGGAGTGTGTGGAGTGACACTAACTTAGATTTCCTGAAAATTTACCCCAGATGTGTTGTGCACAGTTATATGTTACTGCCTAAATTATGGGGTTTTTTTCCCCCCCTGAGGTTTGAAAGTTTCTCCATGGCATTGCATTTCTGGATATGTACTACTTCGCATCTATTTACCTGAGCAGCCTTGGGAGAAGCAGGCAGTGGTTGGTTGGGTAAAGCTCCACAAACCTGGGTAGTGTCCACACAATTCCTCCTTTAATTCTCATCAAGTTACTAACTAAAGCTGTATGAATGGTTGGTTTTTTTGGTTTGGCATCAGAAATTAAAGCAAAAAAATTCTGGTTTGAGTTAGATACAACATTCTTTTCAATCTGATACAGATAATTTTATTTCTCTTTCCTTGTATGCTAAAGCTTAACAAAATTATGCATATGTTGTTTTAAGGCACTGAAATGTTTCACCGGTCTTTTCAAAATTCTAGTGCATCCCTTAATCCTTGACACTGTTTGTGACCAAAGCTATTAGCCAAATTCTAACCCCTAACCTAGAAACCTAAGAAACTGAGGACCACATCCTGCCCTGTGTTATACGTCTATGGTAGTAGAGACAAATGGCTGAGGGAACGTGTTAACTCTGCACCAGCAGCTCTGGGCAGCATGGTAGCACCCTCAGGCTAAGTTGGGGTAGCGGCTAATGAGCTGACTGGTATACCATGACCTTGAAAGACCCTTCTAGGGTTCCAGCTAAATTGTACTTAGATAGCTGATGCTTCACTCGTCAGCTTTTGACCAGAAAAGTGCTCCTCTGCCAAGGGGTAGACACATGTCCCCTGCCTCCCTGAAAGTGTGTGTTCCTGCCCCAGACACTGCCCTGGCTAGTGTCTGTAAATACCACACATTGACTGCCACCTTCATCTCTGAGCTTGCCATTTGCAAGGAAAAATCTATTTTCCCCTTAGCTTTGGAATGATTTAGGTATTATGTAGGCTTAATCTCCATGGCACTTTCTTCCTCTAATTCAACCTGCAAGGATTTATGTAACCAACTTTATTACAGACTAATTAAAACTAACAGTCTTCAAATGGTCACACATATTTCTTTATACTTCCTTTGCTTGTGGTGATGTGACAGACGGTGTTCAAGCATCCAGAATAACTGTGCTTGCTTCCTGTTATATAAGATGATTCCTTAAAATAGACTACTGAGAGATTTTGTTAGTGCCTTTTTTTTTTTTTTTTTTTTCCCCCTCGTTGTTTTTTTTTTTTTTTTTTTTTTCCCCCTCAACCAGCATCATAATATCACAGCACTGTCCACACATAAGCCAGTGCGACTGCCCTTCTGCTTCTGCTGTAATCTTATTTAATCTTGGTGGAAAAGAACATGAAAAGATGCTTTATTTTTGTCATTCCACTTTTTTCTATGGCATCAGCTAGATAAGAGGGGATGGCATAGTCACATGCCCTCTATTTATCCTCCTTTAATTACCAAATATGTTGAAGTTCTTGTGATAGTGAGTTTATGTGCAGCAATGGCAGCCAGGCTCTCTGTGCTTGTGAGCCATTTTTACTCCCAGCCAGGTGTTCAAGGGCTGATGCAATTCAGTCATGCTTGAAAAAATTCTGCATCTCGCTTGGTAAATAATGATAATGTAATAATGTCTTTGCCTTCCTATCACACACTGTGGTTACCTCAGTTTGGCTGGCCGCCTCACCAGCCAGTTTTCCTGAGAGCCTCCTAACAGTCATATTGACAAGCTCCATTCATGAGCTGGTTGTCTTCTGTTCTAACATTAGGGCTTTCTGTAATCTCCTCCTTCAAGTATTTTCTGCTTCTGCTTCCTTCAGCAGCAATATAGGGCATACATCATGGTGTGGGAACAGGTCCACAGGCAGGAATCCCTTTAATAATTTAGAAAATGCCTGTTCCGGAAATTTGTCCAGCCCTTCAAGGTCCCGTTAGTCTCAGTAGGAGCTAAAGGCATGCAGCACACATCACGGGAGGTGCTTAGGTCCTTGCAAAACTGAACTTGCGCAGCAAATTTATCATACATTCAGAAACAAGTGATCTAAGATTGGCCTCAGTGAGCTTCAGAGCATGATCTTATCTCCTGAGATTCGTTGAAACCGCTTCTAACATTATTGATTTGCATTTAATGTGATCAGTGTGTCTCCATGCCGTGTTACAGATGTGAAATATAACCATGCAAAAAGGCCCTGCAGATACATTTTTTCTCCTGGTATGAAATGCTGTCTAATTATGTGTCACATAGTCCATGGGTCTTCTTCCCCTATCTTCATTTCAGAGGTATATACCTAGAACAGAAAATAAATCCAACAGGGAGTATAAATGTGCTCTAGCCTGGGGAGCAGAATGACAAATGAAAGTCTAACTTAGTGCAGTAGCGAGGGGCTAATAATAGAGTAAGGACTGTAACATCACCCCCAAATGGCCTTCAGCATGTTAATGAGCTGCATTTCATCCACCTACTGTGTTTTCCATATTATTTGGTTAAATGAATTGATGGGGCCGTAACCACTCAAAATAAAAAATAGGTAACAAGGTATATATGTAAAATAGCTACAAAAACACATAATGCAATGAAAGAAAAAGGAGTCAGTGATATTGATGACTGAAGGAGAGAGATCTGTGGGTGGTAGCTTTGCTTGGTGCAGTATTGCGCTGTCCTAGCTCAGGTGTGAAGCAGCGTGATGATGTTTGTCCAAGCTAACAAGACCCCGATTTGACTCCCTGTCCTGTGCTCCACAGTGCTTCTGTTTTTTGGTTTGTGAATGCAGGACTAGTGTGGGTGTTGATCTGCACAGGGGAAAGTGAACTGGCTGTATTGCATGTGTGTGTTCGCATATATATAATGCAGTAATTTTTGTTGTGGACCATATTTCTTCTTGCCAAAATAACTGTATCAGTACAGCAGCTCTTCTGTAATTGCAATTTTATCACTAGGTGGTACTTCACATTATATTCCCTTATTCCCCTTGCTGTTTGGGAATAAACTGTACCAGAATAAATGCCTTCATACTAAGAAGGTTATTTGCTATAACTATACTGCTGAAATTACAGTGGGATAACTTATGTTTAGACAGGGACAAAAAATACGTATTCATATGGCAGTGTTCGCGGCTTGTCTGTATCAGCTTTACAGTGCTTTTGCACTGTAGACACACAGCATGTACCTGTTGCTTTCCCACCAAAGCACCATATCATGGGGAAGAATAAACTTTATATTTAGAAATTTGATGAAATATTTCTTGTGGGGTGAAAAGGTTGTGTTATCAGCTACTTGAAGCTAAAGTTCTTTTCCCCCTGCCCCCCAATATTTGTAGTGTTCTGAGCTGTAATATTCAATCTTGAATGACTGTGTGAGTGAGGCTACTTCAGTGATGCCCACACTGGCATCACTGCCAGTTTATGGTGGTGTTGCAAGAGGACAAAATGGAAGATTTACTAAAAATAGCCTCGTTTCTGAGAGCTTGGGAGGCCATGCAGCTTGCAGCTGTGTGCAAAGCTGTGCAGAGGAGTCCCCTGGCTGCTCTATCAGCCTCGCTCTTCACTGCGAGTCTGATGCGTTCTGTTAAAGCCAAAGGACTGGTTTTAAACTCTGCAGTTCTGTGAGAGGGTGCAGGGTGGAATTTTTGGTTATGAGAAAGGAAAGAGCTATGTTATGCTGATATTTGCAAGCAGCCTTTTAGAAAGGGTTGATAGCAATCTGTATTTGTTGGGTATTAGGATACAGAAGAATCAGGGTGGCAAGATGAAGGGAGAGTCTGCCTGAGGCTCCTCAGAGAGTACTGCAGGTTTGTTTTGAGCCCAGGAGGCCTAAACTGATAAAGCTAGGCACCTTAAACATGTCCCAAATGGATCAATACCTTACATCTAGAATTAGGTTTTAGTTTTGATTGGAAGCTTCAACAGGAGAATGTTTTACTCTGGAGGAGCTGGAAAGTTCTCTAATACAAGGAGGCGGCCTCAGACATGCCAGATCAGTTGGACAACTTAATTTGAACACCACTACCCACTCAATGAGGTTTCCATCCTTTATTGTTTAAATCAGATAAAAGCATTTCAAATGCAAGCAGAGTATTGTGACATTGGAAACTAAACTCCAAGCTTTATTTTCTGGCTAGCCATTGTGTTAAGGGGTTTATGACTCTTTAAAATGACCAATATACTGGATGTGTTGAGGTGATCAAATTCTCAGAAAACAAGGGCTTCTCTCTTTGCAAACACAGGGTGAGGAAGCATTTGGACTGCTTGTGCCTTGGTGCAGGTATCTGTAATAGGACAAAAGGAACAAATTCATACCTCTTTGTTATCTTCTGATTTGGAAAGCAAGGTATGCTCATTTTTTTCTGTATGCAGGATGTACTTTTCCAGATAACCAACAATCCAGACTGCAGGGCATCAACATATACAATCGATTTTCTCAAAAAAATGTGAAACGTTACACTGCTATAATTCTAGTATTATCTGATGGATTTTGAGGTCCTTCCCTGGGGCCAAACTGACTCCTTGTAGTGCTCTAGGCCGTATATACTCTAGGCCTTCTTTCATAAACCCCTTATTCTGAAAAAATATCCCAAAGATGAACCAGCATTCTTGAGAGGAACCACAATGAAAGAAGTTTGACTAGAAAGCTCTGTCCATGGAAAGAGATGAGGCAACCTGAGCTTAGAAGGTGGACAATCTGGAAGAAGATTATATCTATCTGCCTCTTGTAAGTAGGAAGAAAGGGAATGCTTCAATTTTGAAGTTCAACGGTAACTTAAATTCTGCAAAATTGGATTGATCTTTTGAGATAGCTGTATAAAACCATTTAAGATATTTGAATCATAACCTCTTTGGTGTTGGTCTTCTAAAGAATATGTTGCAACATAATCTACCCTCTAAAGGGATCCATAAGAAGTCTTTGATCAGTAAACAGTTTCTTCATTCAACTCCATAAAAAGTTGGATGCAACAAAACTGTAAGCCTCTGTGTAGTGTGGAAGCACAGTAAATGATAAGGTGACTTTCCCTTGGATACCATCCACTGTCCGTATGAACTGCTGTGCTGTATAAACTCTTTACTGACCTCCTCCTGTATTTCTCTAATCTGATGTAGTCCATACTGTTCCTGGTATGACCGAGGTTTTGCTTTGTATGTGTTGCAGTAGCGCTCAAAGACATCTGTGAAATTTGGAGATGTGTCTCATTCTGTCACACGGCACTTGACAACAGTGTCGAGTTAAGCTACAGTATTTGATCAAGGGCCTTTAATGGGCTGCCTAGCCAATGTCCAGCTGTGTGCTCACTAACAGAAGCCACAGCACATGACTGATTTTCAGAATTCAGCTTAAGTGTTTTTATCTTTGACATTACAGAGATGCTGTTTTCTGCAACTTTATAGGTAATCTCTCTCTCTCTCTCTGTGCTTTTCCTGCCTGTGCATCTTCAGTCTCAGGGACTTACTTCTACAAAATGCATCACTGTCCTCTCTTCATTGCAGAGGGCTTGATTCACCACCACTGAATTCCAGGCTTCTGTTGATGTATTCCTTTCAAAGCAGTAGAGATTTACCATTTGAAACTAGAGTATCACAGTCCTGAGTTTGCCCCAGGTGCTGTCTTTCTCCAGTTCTTCTTCTCCTGTCCTCTATCTCCTATAAAAGAAATATAGGAAGAAATACAGTTTTTGTCTTATTCTTAGGATGCTGTATGACAGGGGCCAAATTGCATCTGTTTGTTACAGAGAAGAGAGATAGTAGGATGTGACTACAGGCTGTCCTGCATCTTACTTCCGATGTTCATAACAATTGCCTATATATAGCAAATGAGAGACTGGGATAAAATATATTGTAGAACCATATAGGTGTACTTTGGCAACTGTAGGAATTTCTGAGGTAGGTGTGTAGAGAAAGAATTACTGTAAATGTTTTCAAAGTCCAACAGAAAACGCTGTCTGTAAGATTCCTAACTTAATGTTCCTTGGTTTCCTGACTGTGGGATATGTATTCTGAAGGAATAGGAGGTAGATGAAACAATTTTCCAGACTGTCTCATTAAACAAAAGAACTTCACAGAGAAGTTTGATGAAGGCAATGCAGTGTGGCCTGGTCTCTTGTGTCAGGGAGCTGCATTACTAAGTGAGAAGGCTCTTGGAAGAGTAATTGTGTTACTGTTTTTTTCAAGTGGAGGTAATTTTTAGCTTACTGCTTACTTTGATGATGAAGACCAGGATTTTTAGAAGAATATGCTTTGTACCAAGATGCTGTAACATAAGGGATGTGCCTTTTGATATGATTGCACCAAGCAGTAGGTGCTGTGGGTCAGGAACCTATGGGTTGTTGGAGAGGGAGGAACCAGAGGACCCCAGCACTAAGAGAGCTGACCTGGCTTTCAGTAGGCCAGCTGTCCACGGAGAAAAACTTAAGGTGCAGACTTCTTAAAGAAAGCTTCAGGTATTTATTGATCATGATTGATTTTATGAAAGACAAGGAACAGCAAGTTTATCATGCTTCTAACCCTTGAGTAGAGAAGGGTGGAGAAAGACAATAGGATGGCAAGAGGAGAGCTGAGAGTTACAACTGAATCTCCCTGCCTGGGAAATGAGCTTCCATTCTGGCTGCACCAAGTGAAACATTCATGCCTAGTTGTCATTAGACAAACAGCAATATTCTGGCCTGCAGATGATAAAAATATATCACAACAGCAAGGTCTATATGCAAAAAGAAAGAAGAGGATTAGTTTTCTATGCATTTTCAGAGAGAAAACATTTCTCTAGCTGATATTACTGCTTGTATTTGTTGTACCGTGGACCCATGGGACTCTGAGACTGCAGTCCCTGATGATCTGGAAAAGCAGAGAAAACCCTTGCTCATTCCTCTGATTTCTCTGTGTGTGTCGCTCCCCCCGCCCCCCCATCCCTGCCATCAATCTCAGTTGTATTTTATCAATATTTGGACATGAGTTGCTGGAACTTTATTTAGGTGGAACAGAGGTGCAAATATGGGTTTTATCAACAAATCACAAAAGGTGATGAAGTCCAAGTGAAATCAAACAGCGAATATATTTCTCTGTCTTCTTTATATGTGAACATGATGTATTTAGAGAAACACTTTTGGCATAAAATTTTGAGCCATTGTAAATAACTTTTTTTTTTTTTCATTTTTAGAGATATTTTCAAAAGTTTACTTTGCTAAGAAACAAAAATACATGTCAAATACTTGTTCAGTTTAGCAGTATGCCCATCTGTCTGAGAAGTGCCCTTAGAACTGAAAATTATGGCTTTCACTGGAATTTGTACGGGTAATGAGTGAAAAGCTTCGGATTAAAGGCTTTACAACTCATAAACTCTGCTTTGTGATGCCTGTGCCATACATCTGTGTATTTCACTTCTTTCTGTCAATCTCTTACTACTTTGTGTGTTGTATTTCATTTCATGTTGTTTTTGCTGTCACTTTACTGGAAATAGAAAAACAAGAACATAAAAATTTATTTTAAAAATTACAGTAATTGCCAACAGTAATAGTGTTTTCCAGTTTCATAATTTTTTGTAATAATCTGTTCTGCAGCATGATTAAAGTAGGCTAAGTATTAAGGTCAGCTCCCAAAGGAGGTGGGGTCTGAACTAGCAGAATGCTGTCCTGCAAGAGGCTGGGTGCATAGGACTTCCTCTACAAATGGCAGGATATGAGGGCATTTACTGTTGTATAGAATTGCTTCCAGAATCTTCAGTAGAAAGAGACAGAAGGTCTTAAAACATTGAAGATGACTTGGGTGAAATTTTTGTCAAATTTTTTCCCCAGTAAGAAACGTGGATTTCATTCAAATTAAATTACTTCATCAGCTTCTGCTGATTTACTTTATTTCCTCCCAGAAAGTAAATGTGAATCAAGAAATTTTTAATGTGTTTTGGTTGCACCCTTCAAAAAGTAGTTATTAGCTTTTTCAGTCTGAAATTGTAGTTTGACATTTGCTTCAATAGTATTTAAATTAATGCTCTAAAAATGAAAACTCTCATTTTGAATTGAATAAATTGCTAAGATCGATGCTAGGTGATTTTGTTGGAAGTTTTCAGTAAAAAATATTTTGAAAGAAAAAAAAAGCATAATATTTTTATTGTTCTCAGAATTGCAGTAACATTTCATAGCATCATTGGATCACAGAAGCTGGAAGGGACTTCAGGATGTTTCTAGTCCAACCTCCTGCTCAAAGCAGGCTCAGCTCTGAAGTGAGACAGGTTGCCCAGGAGTTCATCCATTTCAGTCTTAAACCTCCCCAAGGACAGAAACTGTACAACCTTGCTTGGCTGTCCTCAGGGGAAGAAATATTTCCTTGTACCCTGTCCAAACCTCCCTTGTTTTGACATGTGTCCAATAGCTCTTGTTCTCCTTGCATGCCCTCGTTTGAAGAGCCTGACTGTCATCTTGGTACCCTCCTAGTAGGTACTGGGTGGATGCTGTTAGGCACCTCCATAACTATTTGTATGAATCTGATGAGGACATATAATTAAATTACTATTTGCCACTGTTCATTAATTTCTTTGTGCTTCAGCATATATCTGTGAAGGTGGGATCATAAAATTTTTCTTTTGTGTTTTCTAGGTTTTTATAAACTGTTGGGGCTGGACTGATTTTCTCCTGTGTACAGTCTGTTAAGAGGAGGACCTCAGTCTTGAACCTTAACTTATTATACATACTAATAGTGATAGTCTCCAGTCACTGAAAACTTGTCTCAAAGAATTATCACTATCTCATGGTAGTGACTTAAATAAGTACAAGGCAAGACTTACAGGAACTCTTAGAGGAAATATTTTTGACTATGACAGGAGATTGCTTGTCAGAGCTGGGCTTAAGTGCATTGAATTTCAGTGCATCTGTGTTGTCAGAATAGTTTACCATTTGCATGCTGGTGTTATTTTAAATGTGCTGGCCTGCAAAATATTGGTGAGGCAAAAAGCTCTGTAAAGCTTACCTGCCTTTTGGTCTTTTTATGTATCTATCTCATTGTTCTGCCAACTGGAAAGTCAAACAATGACAAAATGGACTGTGAATCTGCTGGCTGCTTTTCCTCCTGGTGTTATGAGAGGTTTTTGCTGAGTGGGACAGAGAGGAAGCAAAATAGCTTTCCCCACAGTGTGTGGCCAGGCCTTAGCATCCAAGATAATAGAATAACTGTAATCGTATAAGCCCCATAAAACTTACAGTTAAAGAAATTGCTTTATATGATTTTAAGGTCTTTTATTAAATGGCCAGCGGCGTGTGGGCCTCTCATTGCAAAGCTTCTGTTAATCACGTTTTTCAGTTGTCATAACTGTTACTACTTCTTTCTCATGAAGAGAGTCAGCTAGGGGCTGGCTAAGCAGGGGTCCTGTCCCTTGGTTTGAAGTTTGCTAGGTTGTCTCAGACATGGAGAAAATCTGTTTGCCAGCCATCCCTGGTGGTACTTTCAGGAGAAGACAGTGTAACTGTACATCTATGCCCTTAACATTTTCCAGCTGACACTTGAAGACTGACAGATCTGCATGTTTCTTGCTTTACACAACAACAATACAAATATAAAACAGTGTACATCTCCATTCTTATTACTTAGTGGTAATGCTGTCGTCTTAGGATCTAAATCTTTAATATATACAGGCAATACTTCTTAACACCCAAAGCTTGAGCTGGACAGAGCTTTTTTTCTGACCTTTCCTTGAAAGATATTAGTGCTCTTGTCCTCAGCTCTGTGTGATTGAAATTAAGGCTACTCTGGTCTGTGGTTGTCAGTCTCCTGCCTATGCAAGTTTTCCCATGGGACTTGGAAGATGAATTGCTAAGTAACCATGGCGGTAATTGGTAAGTGCTTACATTTGAATTCATTTGAGTTATAGTAAATGTAGCTGGTTTTCTTCCCATATTAAACTAATGCTAAACATCTGATTTTATTTTATACAAGTGTAATGGTTCAGCTTGCTTCATGCATTAAGCATGCAGTGACATATATCTAACTCATCCTCAGAGCTTTCCAAGAATGGGATAATGCTGTGAACACTGTCATCTGTCTGACTGCCATTTTTTATAAAAGCATTTTTCAGAAAGAAAAATAAACTAGATTAATAATAAAAATAATCTCTACCCATTCATTAAAATAAATTTACTTTTTCTTCTGCATTTGAGTGCTGCACATTTTCTTAGAGTGGGGTCCTTCTGCTGGTCACCAAAATTACTCTTTTCTCTAAAAGCACAGTTTGATTATGTGTGACTATAGTCAATAACACGGCAAGAAAGGTGAATTCTATAATTTTTTTAGTGTGTGTGGAAAACTGAATCAGTAATGCCTGAAATTTAGGAACAGTAATAAGAGGAAAAGGTAATGAGGAGAAAAAGAAATGGAAAGAAAGCAGCGAATCTCTTTCTCTAGCTGAATGAATCAAGCTATTGACTCAAGATGTAGCTTTCTTGACAGGTACTACTGAAGGACAAGGACATGATTTCTTGTAGAAATCCCAAATGTGATATTTGATTTCTTTTGATTTGTTACTTTTTGCCCTGTGTGATCTCTATGCATGAGAGCTAATGATCCTGTTGTCAAAGACAAAAGGACATCTGTCACTGACTTAGGGGTTTTCAGGAACTCTTAGGTTAGGTACAAAGATCTTTACTAGAGTACAGTGATACCTGGTGAAGAGAATCTTGTGGATTGAACAGTAGTGACATGAGAAGTGGTTTGTTTCATATCTTGTCAGACCCTTGTTTAAAACTGGGAGTTTCACCCAAATAACAGCTGTGTAAAATATGAGTCCTCTGTCCTGCAATATGTACTTGTGTAGGACTTCTAGCTTCGCATTAAGCTATTACTCTTCAAGCATATTCATGTTCTTCATTTTGGTGCAACTTAGGAGCAACTCTGTTGACAGTGTTTTTACACAAATTTGAACTTGATATAAGAGCAAGTCTGAGCTGTTAATTTCACTAAGATTGCCTGTGTGCAACAAGCCTCAGGTTTTATAAGACTTGTCCTGAATAAAGTTCAAAGTCCTATTTTGACTGTTAGAATTAAATAAGTTAAAAATAATGAGTTTCTGGACAGTTACAATACAGTTCCAGGGTAAAGCACAGTCACTAAGGCACTGTGACCAAAACATCTGAATTAACCACCCAAGAAGTGAAAGATTGCAGCCTGGGACAGCTTTATTGTTGCTATGAAATTGAGTGCATACATAAAAATAAAGAGAACAATAAGGGGCAAGTGTTTACTGGGCATTCGAGAGATGTTTATTATACCTTCTACAGCATAAGCAGAAAGCTCAAATTATCTCCAGATTTTAAAGGCATTGTAAAATAATTAAACGCAAATACTAAGAATCTTACTGGAACTACAAATCCAGGAAATGTTCCTCTGAGGATTCTTATTTCATTCTTCACATGTCTTACTAGGCTGCAACACCACAGCCCTGGGTTTGTCCTTGTAGAGAATTAAATTGGAGTAAAGTTGCCCTGATTCTCATTTGTAGCTCGTAAGCCGTGTTGGAAGGCAGGGAATGTGGGCTGGGAAGGGACATGACAAGCCAACTGCAAGATTTGTTGCTATGTCTTTTTGCTTTCAGTCTGGATGAGAAAAACTCTTCCATGTAGAGGTACAAGAAAATGCCCTTGGAGGTTGTTCTTGCTCTGCCATGGAGCATACTTCTTAGGTGGTACCCTGGTTTGCCGCAGCTGGTGGAGAGGCAACCTGGTCCCTTGCAGCAGAGCATGGCTGTTCACTTGTTGGTTAAACATCCTGCAAAGACACTCTGTTCTTTTTGCTTTAGAAGATGCAAAGAAAGGCATGGAACAAAGGAAGCCATGGTTCATGGCCAGATCATTGCCCTCCAAATAGAAAGATGAGATTTTGCATGAAACCACATTTAGTACCACATGCCTCAGATTTTAAGGTCAGGGAAATGCTTGCCATAGTAATTCAGGCATATTAGCCATGTCAAATAAATATGATTTAGAGCACCCTTTGGCACAAGCCAGTTCAGGAGGTTAAAGCAGTAGCAGCCAAGTCAAAATAAATGTCAGGAAAGAAGCAAGGGAGGGGAAGGAAGTATGCAGACCGGGCAGTGGCAGGTATGGGGTCTCTACTTTTGGTGGTGGTACTCACTGTACTGGATCATCTTGGCTGTAATGTCACCTTAGTGAGCCTGAATCACCTATACAGGTGATTGGGAGAAAAAGAATCACTTTAGATGATGACTCAGAGAACCTAGGTTAGATCCGTATCATTAGAAAATGTGATCATACTGTTTAGTGCACTGTGTGCAGTTTGTACAGGCAGCATATAACTGATATAATTCAGTAACTAAAGATCCTGGAGAAGAAGCAACTGTTGAGTGACTTTGTGTAACTGAAAATCAAGACTGGATTTTCTCCCAGAAAAAAAGCCTGCATGGTTGTAATTTTGCTGTATCCTGTTGTTTTTTACCTTACAGCTACATGAGGACCTATATGATATGATGGTTCATTTTATGTAAACGCATTTACCCAAAACAGCAAATACACTGCGAACCCATGTTTGCAAACATTTCAGTTGGAAATAATAAAAACCAATGGCAGGCTTCCAGTGTATTTTTGTTTGACGTTCCCTCAGTAAACTGGAATACTGTGCATATTACATTTTACTTAGTAGGTGACAGTCAAGTATTTCTACTCTTTCTACAGGAAGAATTATGACCAGGATTTAAAAAAAATCATTGGTAGAGCTTTTGTGTTGAGAGAGGGGCTGAGGAATGGTGTCTTTCACTTTCAGGTGCTCAACCTGAGACCATGGGATATGAATGTTTCATGCTGGGTAACCAACACTGCTGGTCACAAATGTATTTTATAACTTAGTTCAGGAGACTGATTTATGAACTAAACTTCTATCTGTTTTCCAACCCAGCAGTAAGATTCAGCAGGCAAGGCCGCTTTGGATAAGTAAATATAATGTTTTAATTACTAGGGAAGACCATTGACCTCTTTTGGGCTTGTCAAACCAACACATCCTCTGGTAAGCCATCCCTTGTGCATATAAAGTTCATACCTTACTCCTTGAACAGTGTACCCAGCAGAGAGTATTTGTCTTAAAAAATTAAATTTATGCCTCCAAATAAAGAAGAAATATAGATTTTTAGTTTAATGAAAATTGCAGATATTTACATTAGGGTTAGCTAGTAGATGACTGGTTAGCCTTGACAGCTTGAGAACCATTTTCTCTGTGGAAAATGATATGGAAGTGAGCATATTTTCAATTTATATTTTGACATAGAAACTGATACACCACCTCACTTGGATCTATGATCTGTAAGTCTGTGTCCAAGGGTGATAAATACTAGATGCCTCATAGTGTAATATAAGACTCCAGTAATTAATAATTATAAAGAGATATGCACCTAAGGAAATCTCTTCAGATGTCAGTGGTGAAGGGGCAAGTTAGGTACTGAAGTGTGAGTGTCAGTGTTACTTATCAAGGATCACCTTTGCTTTGACACAATTGTGAATAATATTTTAATTATTCACTTAAATGTCTAATCTCCTTCTGAATCTAATGAACCTGCTGGCCTTACTGACCTCTACTTCGACAGTGAGCCCTGAAGTTTTAATTTTGTCTTGGATGATATGTTGATAAAAAAATAATTTCTTTTATCAAGTTAAATAGGTGTCCCTTGAATTTTATTAGCAGTGTCTGTTTCCTTAGTTAAATGAGAGGAAGCAAATATGCCATGAGTTGGTTTAGACAGGCTCACTGAAGTTCATGATTTTGTATGAATTTATGCCAAATGAGGTCTCAGTCCACTCTGTTTGAGCTGGAGGCATATGAACATTATGTGTTGCAGGGAGGCTTTATTTATTTTTCTTTTCTTTAAATGCTGTATCATACCATTTGTGGTTTGGGGTTTTTTTTTTGTTTTGCTTTGCTTTGTGTTTTTTTTTCCTCCCCTGACTATTGCTTAGCAACAAGTGGATGTATGGATTTGTCCTCAGTTTCTGAAGTTGCTTTTTGCAAGCAGCCAAAGTTAATTTAGAAACCATGAGTTTTCAAACTGTACTTTATGCAGTATTTCTTTATGTATGTTGTACTGTAACCATTACCCAGTGACTTCTCTAAGCAAGGTATTTGCAGGCCTTCCCATAATACCTTTTATTTTGCCTAAAGTTTCATCAGCTTCATTCTTGTATTGCTGATAAATATTATGAATAACTTTCTTAGCAGACATCTTTGCATCACTGCTAGCATTGTCTTTGTTCTGTGTTAAAAATGGATTATGTAATCCATTTCTGTTCATTCATCTCTCTAGACAAGTTTCCAAAGAGCATACTTTGGCCTTTCATGTCTCAGAATTACCTCTAAGCTGGTTTACTTCCATTTCTTCAGTGAATCCCACAGAGGATCTTCAGCTTACAGAATGTTAATATCAGTCATGATTTGCCTTCCCGTGTAGAGGAGTTAGCTCTACAATGAATGTGTTTGAAAATCCCACCCTGCCCATGGAGTTTTAAGGGAAAAAAAAGGTCACCAGTTCTTCATAGGCAGGAGGTAATAAGCATTCTGACTGCTCAAAGATATACCTTATTAAACTTGTATTTTGAAAAACAAAAAGCAGAGAATGTCCTTTCAAGAAATGACCTCAGTCTTTGCTTTGGATCAGGTGGACATTCACAGCAGTTCCTCTTTCCTGCCAGCAATCTATCAGTTTTATTTAGATTGAACTTTAATCAGCTTTCTAATGCCCTTCCTGCAATCTCAAATCTTGATCTTGTGAATATTTCATCTGCTTTCCTCTTGTAAGCTTTCAAAAAGTCTCCATCTGCTTGTTTACATAGGGACTCTCAGGAAAAAATAATCCAGACTAACTGAAAGTGTGGATCCAAAGTATATTAGGTAGACTAGATTAAATCTGCATCATTTTGGAAGATAATTCAGTAAAATGACATTAAAGTCAGTTCTGTTGTGAATGAGTGTGTCCACAATGATCTAAATACAGTTTAAATTACGCACTTCAAAAATTTAATTTGGATCAAGTTCCTTGTGTGTCTCCTTGTGGTAGGATAGGACACAATCCCTACCATAGCCATGCCACGCACAGTGGGGAAGTGGTTTGCATTGCACTGGAGCCCACTGCACACCTCTGCGTAGGAGATACCTGGTATCACTTGGCTCAGGGGGGATGTAATGTAACTTGAAGTATGATCAGCTTATTGTCAATACATAAAGCCAAGCTGCCATCATTGCTATTACCATTACTGCAGTAGTGTGCAGAGTCTTGAGTGGAAATCAGAGTCCTATTATACTAGATATTAAATTAAAAGAAATTAGCTGGCTCCTGGACAAAGAGCAGCAGCAGCATCAGGTGTCCTGAGGTCCAGCATGGTGCTTTCCCTGAGAAATCTGGTGGTCCAGAGAGTCTGCATGGGAGAGCCAGGCCTCTGACTTGCCTTGTAAAGTAAAATATGAGAATTTATAACCTCCTGTGCTAGATTACCGGGCCAAGTTGGCATCAGCTGGCATGAGCAACTGTGTTCACAGCAACGCTAGCCACCCAAGCTGAATGATTTTACTCGCTGAAATGTGCTCACAAGAAAGCCACACTGTACATATTTGTGTCATATTGCAGCCTACATCTGGTTAAAGTATCCTTCTCTTCCCACTTAAATGCTCTGGGAATTACCTGAGGCTTATTGCCTTTTTGCTCCCCTTCAAAATTCAGTCAAGTCTGATAGGGCTTGTAAATGATTTTCTAGCCTGCCCTTCATTGATTTTTCTCTCCTTGGGGAAAAACAGAAAACCTCTTGAAGTTGTGAGAGATAGTTCATTGCTTTTCCCTACGTTTTGCTAGTTGCAGGCCAAAAATATAAAGGAAAACGCAGGTTCTTCCATTTGAATGCAATTTCAAAGGTTATAACTGTCAAACTAGGATATAGTTCCAAGGTTTTGAAAAGGCCAGGTACCTCCAACAATGTTTTTCCTTTAAGAAAATGCCAGCTGTGGGCTTGGTTGGGTCAAGAAGTGGTTTATATTACACTATAAGCTTTGTAAAATGAACAGCAAATGCTGGAGAAGCATTGAGTGGCAAAAGGGATAATGGCTCTGTCAGTCAACTTAGAAAATGGCTTTTAGTAGTGAATAAGTGAATAAGACTGGATGTATGACCAGACTGGATGGACCCACTGCCTATATTTAAGACTGGACTACTGAGCTTGACCACAGGAGTACATTTTCAGTGTGTTTGGCCAACATTTGTATTTTTAATTGTTGCACATAGTACAAGATTTTGCTTAAAATAATTTTATAATGAAGCTAAGACATACAGAAAATCTTGATTCAGTGTGGACAACTTCATAAAACCATTAATGATGGACAATGTGGAAACTGAAATAATTGAATCCTCTCAAACCATTGAAATGTTGCTAGGAAAGGGAATAATTAGTGGTTTTTGCTTTGGTTTTGACCAACACATTTTGATTATGTTTTCTATGAAAAAGAAAGCAGACTCTTTAAAGAGAGGGCTAGCAGTCTTTAGGCAAGAGGGAAAGGGAAGGACAAGGACAAGGAGATGGTACAGAAACTTCTGAGTTGTAGTTCTGTGTCAGGTCAATTAAAATCTCCTAGTTTTTTTCTTGTATTTAAAACTAATCTATCTGGAACTGCTTTACACTTGCCATAGGCTAAAAGAATACATACTGGTGGTGCACATCGTGTGCACAGGTCCAGCTGACATATGGCAACTTCATGCCCAGCGGTAATTTGTTCATGTGTCTAAGATATCAAACACAAGGTACTTACATACTGAAATGTGTATTTACATATACATAGTCAGTCTTTTTTCCCTGACTGGGAAAAAAGGGGATAAAATAATGTAGTTACTGTTCTAAGTTCAGTGTTGGAAAATATACACTGATACCAGTGTAATGGAGCTAAAGCTTCTTAAAACATACATAGGAGGATTTAGAATTACTGGTCTTGACTGTCACACTTCAGCAAAGTAAGGAAAGCTACTGTCAGCACAGACTACTTTTATACTTTCTTAAGTCACAATTTGTCTGTCAATGCAAGCAACATGAAAGTAGCCTCATGAATTGTTATATCCGTCTCTCCTTTGAGATGATGCTACAGTTGGCCTGCTCTGTTTAAAGTGCTTGTTTTACTAAAGGGAAACTGTGGGACAGCATGATTAATATTAACATTATCCCTGGGCAGTGCAGAACACACAAGTGTTGGAACAGAACAGCTGCAACAAAGGCTGGCTGTTGAATTGTTTCTCAAAATAAAACACTTTGCAAAACAAAAGTACTGAGTATTTCTGTTCCAGAAAAGCTTAGCTTTTTAATCAAAGTCTATACAAACTTTAGCATTCTTATCTAAGAATACTGTAGTATTAAAGACAGTTTTAATTGTTTTCCCTGCTTAGTGATTAATGCAGCTGTACTTGGTATGATTGTCTCCATCTCATTGCAAACAGCAATATTTTCATTGGTCACCATTTGTTCAGTTTTTAGGCTTGCTTATGTTTTAAGAAGTGATAAAAATTTAAAACAGCTAGTGCAAGACTTATTACACCTCGCAAATTCACCTGAGCATTTAATACTAATTAACTTAACAGTGGCTGCTTACATCCAAACATTGCACAACCATTCATTTTCTAATCAAAGGCTTATGAATGAGACACAATTCTGTGTGAACCATTTGGTGACTGAACTTAATTTTAGAACAGAAATTGCCCTATAGCTCGTTGATTTAATTTGAGGTTTTGGAGCTTTCTTGCAGGCTAAATTGTTTCAACAGATGAGTTAGTGGCAGAGGTCTAATTGTGACCCTACTTAATGCAGACTGTGTAAATTTGAAGCAACTTTGTGAAGTCAGTGGTGTTAAACTAGTAATAGTGAGTAAGGAACAAGAATTATAACAGCTGGGATCAATGAGATCTTACATAAATAGTAACCTGATAAAAATATTTATTTATTATTGACTGCTTGTGTTGATGAGTTTGGGCTTGTTTTAGTTTACTCTTGTCATTTTTCCCACAGAGCTGCGCAGAAATTGAACTTATCTTCCAAAAAGAAGAAGCACAGGCCTTCTGCGTCATCTGTTCCTGAATCTCCTCTCTTCTCTACCAGCTTCAGCAGTATCCTTCAGACTTCCCCACCCCCTGCACCACCATGTTTGTTGAGGGCAGTCAGCAAAGTGAAAGATACCCCTGGTTTGGGCAAGGTAGGCCTTGCGAATATCACTAAAACAGTTGTTTTCTTTGGGACAAGATTTTATCCTTGTGCAAAACATTAAGGGAATTGGAAGACCATGTCCTTTCTCGGCTGGCTTTACTGCAGTTGGTTCCTGAACACATGTACAAAGGCCTACCAACATAAGTTACTTAATGCAACTGAACTTCAAATAAAGTTGAAGTTGACTTGAACACAGCCAGTCCTAATTGTGCAGCAGTACATTTGAACGCTCAGCTACACTAAACACACCTGCATTGGGATCACAGTGCTACTAGGTGGTGATAATGTCCGTTCTGCCAGGGTTTCTGGAGCAGTTGGTCTCTGTGGCTGTGTTTGAACTGTGTAGCAGTTGCTTTCTGTGGCATATTCTGGATTCCTGATTCCCTTGCTGTCCAGACTGGTGTCTTACCTGGACACACTGTAATTTGCTTCTGGTTCATGTTTCCTGGCTTTCTTCCAGTAGAGTAAGGACAAAGCTGAGCCATGCACCTGAACAAAACTGACCCTATGCTGATAATGATGAATTGCTCCTTTTTCCTTCTGTTGTGTTATTTTCTCCCATTCTCCAGAATCATGCCCTCTTAAAATGCTGTTTAGGTGCATACCTATAATGGAAAATGGTTCAGGTGATGGAGGAGGTGGCTATGTAGTTTGCTGTTGCTTTGTTGTTTGAGTGGCCCTTCCTTTTTCCCTGTCACAAATGGTGAGACTGACATAATTACATCTGGGAATATACACGTGCCGTGGCTGAGGACAGCAGTTTGCTTTAATGAAGGTAGTTTTTTATGCAAGCATCTGTGTGTGTGGCTTTTCCATATACATTGAATACTAAGCAGTGACAATTAATTTGGTGAAAATCTTTGTATTTAGAAGAGAAATTGTAATGTATGATCTAGGAGTGCTGAGCACAGGATGGGCTTCAGAATTTTCGTTGCTGATTTTGGATGCTCTTTTGTATTGTGCAGTTCCAGGTTTGTGTGGGGGTTTTTTGGTGGGAGTTTTTTGTTTGTTTTTAAATATTACTTTAATGGGTGGTTTAATGCCTGTTTGAAAAGAGGTTCCCTCCACATAAGACTCCCTACCTTTACTCTGGCCTGGTAGGTGGGAAGAAATGTACAAATCTGCTGTGATCTTATAAAAGTTAGTAGTGATGCATACTGTGACTGCAGTAGGAGGAGGAGTAAACTTGAACCTGTTCACTGCTGGAAGTAGCTCCTATGGAAAATAATTAGAATAGAAGCTGTCCTCTCAGGATTCTTACTTTTCTATGCTTGGGACAGGTTATATCTGACTAAAAATTAAAATTCCCTTGAGGAATAATGAAGGGCATGTTCATGAAAACAAAGGACTAATTTCCTTTGTTGAACTGTGTGAGCACTCTTCCTGACTATCAGTTTTCACCCTTCCCAAGAAAAGGGTCTACATACACAGAGATACAAATATAGCTCTGTCAAAACACTGCAAGCTTGATCTGAACCTTTCTTGCTCTTCTAATCATTGGTGTCCAGTGGATAAGGCTTGGGAAACAGTTTTGCAGTATGCCCAAACAGACCTATAATTTGCTTCTTCATCACCACCATGTACCAGAATGGGCTCCAGGCCTTCCAGCTGTGTAAAACTGACATTTTGCACTCCAGCTGATGAAGGACTTATCGTACTATAGCTATCAGAGTATATGAGAAATAGCTAAGAAGTTTTAAAAAATGTTTTAAAACATGCTTCTCTAAAATAGTAAACCAAAATAGGTTAATTCATATAGTCAAAATAGAGATTTTTCCTCCCCCTGCCCGCCCCACACACACATTTCCATTAGCAAAAATGTCTAACCTGCAGTTTCTGGAATTCAGTTTCATTTTTCACCTCTTTAGTTTCTTATAGGAGTCACCCTATAATTATGACCTGAAGCTTGTATACTTTCATCAAAGTTTCCCATCAGTTTACCTCTGTAGCACAATTTTCATTTTAATATGTCAGAAATAAGTGCGAGGCATAATAAGTAAATAACTGCAAGATAACAATGTAATTTATCTGTCAAACTGGGAAGACTTAAAATGAGGTAATGGAATTTCCAGCTTGTTTGCTTTTAATTTTTATTGTTGTTATTTCTATGTGTTCTGTTCAGTTTGGTTGTCATATATTTTGATAGGAGCATGCTAAAAAATATGTTACTTTTCTCAGCATTTGCTCTCATATAGCGTTTTCTGTAAGGGTATAAATTTATAAAAAGTGGACTTATGTGAGGGAAGTGGGTTCAGGGAAGCTGAGTGTTAGTTACAGTCACTTAGGGTTTTTTTTCTGGTTTGTGTTTAAATAGCATTTTACCAGCAATCCCAGTGTGATAAAACTGTGTTTCACTTTGGGTTTGAGCAGGCCGGGCAATTTCTAACATGACAGTTTGTTACTGGAAAGTCTGGTTCACCGGAACTGGAAGCCTGGCTGTTGCCAAGGACTCTGGATTTCTGAGACCCTCAGGGACAGCTGCGCACAGACTGCTCTGGGACAGGCTTCCTGAAAGGCAGGCTCCTTGCTCCAGAGCTGGGAGCCCCAGCATAGACACTGGGTGTTGCTGGCTTGGTATCAGCTGTCAGTTTGCCAGGGCAGGTGGGTATCTAAGATGCTGCAGGATAGAAAGTCAGGTACTTTAAAGCTTAGACTTTGAGGTTAAATTTCATTTCACAGTTTTCTCAAAATGAACTTGCCACCAAACAGTTGCCATTTTTATTTTCACTTCTACTAGAAATTTCAAAGATTATGCTTCTCATTACAAAATTGATAACAATGATTTATTTAAAATTGTAGAGTTTCTCAGCTGCCATGTGCAGGCATATATTTTTTGTTAATTAAACTAGGAGGATTTGCCTATCAGCAACATATTTAAAAGTTAATTAGCAGCTCAGTTAGTATGGATATGGGTACAACTGAAGAAACTAAACTGACAGAATTAGAGAGTATATATTCAGGTTGCATGCTTCACAGCTTTTCTTACAAAAGGCCTTACAAATCAGACCGTACCAGCCTGGATTTTGGAAGAAGTGTTATTTGAAACCTAAAGTTCAGCTTCACAGAAGGAGAAGCAGAAATACAACAGTGTCAAAGTGAAATAAAATAGTAAAGGATCAGATTCTTTGTTGCACTCATTTCCAAAAAGCTTTCCCTGAAGTAAAATAAAAGTTTTGTGACTATATTTCAAATATATTAACAGTCGTGCTTGTGTGGGTCATAACATACATGTGTGCTTTGGGTTTGCATTTGCTGGCAGAGGGAGCTGACCCTGGGTGGTAGTGTGGTATCCCCACAATTATTTTCTAAGAGCATAGTTTTCTTTTGGGCTGACTGACAGCCCTGCTCCACAAAATGCTACACCTTGAGCATCACTTTTACTTCTCTCTCTGCTGTCTTTGAATCATATTCTGAGAGTGGTGATTGCTTTTCCTGGGTTTACACACAGAGAGAGTGACACTGTCCTGGATGACCATATGTGCACTTTCCCCATGTCCCACCATTTTCTGGAACATACTCCTTAGGTCTCCTTTGTGCTTTCTGACAATAAGCCAAGAAACAGAGCAAAAAGGCTTTCCAGGCAGAAATAATGAATTATTTCCATGCTTGCACTCAGATTAACTACTGTAAGGGCATTCTAGTAAGGTTTACTTAGATTTGCTCCCCAATATGCTTCCCTTCTTCTTCCCCTTGTCCCTCCCCTTCCATTTTCTGTAAAACAAAACCAAAACTAAACTAATACTTTTGATGAAAATCTGAAATGTTCTTTCTGTGAAAGATGTAGTTTTGCTGAATCCCACTTCACATGAAAAACAGCTTGAATTAAAAAAATTCAGCCAACCTTAATAAATAGATAATTTTCAGGTGGCACAGGGTTTAGGTTGAATGGATGTGGTCTCTGTGCTTCCTTTCATTTATTGTTTTCCTGTGTGTGTCCTATAAAACTCTGTCACTGGGATGTATTTGTTCTGTTTGGGCAGAGATTAGACTACTTTTCCTTATATATTTTTTTGTGTGAATGGTTGTTGGTACTTGTTAATCTCAAAAAGAAATAGAAATGTTTGTACATTAAAATAATCCCTATGCAAAGGTTTCCACCAGAAACAAGTCACCATTGAACCTTCTTCAGATAGCCATTTCAACCTTTTAGTCCATTTTAGCAAAATGGACTGTAATTCGTGATACTGTGTTTACTTTTTATTTTTGTGTAGCACCAGGACTCTTGTTTGCACAGCCTAGCCCCATTTTGTTAAATTGGGTATAAATTCAGATTAAAAAACCCCTGTTTCTGTCCCAGAGCATTCATGATGTTGGTGTAGGGAGGAAGAACAGACAGTCAGAGAGACCGGAAGCAAGAAGAAACAATGAGGTATTATCAGTCATCTTGATAGCAGTGTCCTCAACCCATCAGCAGTCTAATATTAGATACCCCTTGTCAAGCTTTGGTAGGTGTTGTAGAAGAGGAGTTTATTAAAGTCTCTGAAGGGGGAGTAATAGGTTACACTGCACATGCTTCCGAGGAGCCCTTTCCAAGTGTGTAGGGCAGGGTAGGAAGCAGCACAGAGAAAGGTCTAGTTTGAGAGTCTAGTAAGTGAGGGAGAGATATGGGAGCCAGTCTCCTGGATGGGAAGGGCCCTGAATTTAAAAGGAGCCATGACTAAAAGCCAGGAA
>NW_010339805.1:0-2109 GCF_000700745.2 Antrostomus carolinensis | reverse complement strand
AATGCCCACAAAATGCTGGAAGGAGATTGACGGTGTGGTAGACACTCCTGAGTCATGTATCTTTCTTTCAAGGATCTGTCTCACATACTAAAGAAGGTTCAGTTAAAATAATTTTTCAGTGCTTGGATATAAGAATTTAATCTTCCATCAAAGCACAATATTTGATTGAAATAAGCCTAAAATCTACTATTCACTTCACATTAGTCTGCAGCTTACCTTTTCCTCATGTTGATTTGCATAATGCACTTTCTGGAAGCATCAGAAAGATTTTGTCTGACCTGAAAGTGCCTCCACCAAAACAGTGGAGTATTTTCAGAGGCTGACACTCAGCTGTGTCATTCATTCCTTTGAATTTTTGTGAATGTCACTGGGATCTGGTAACCACTTCCCTGAGCCCCACTGAAGGTTCCCACCATAAAGGCTAGCTCGTGAGTATCTCATTTGGTGAAGGAGAACACATTTGTGTGGGGAGAAGTGCGATACTCCTTGCCTCTTTGGAGGCAAGAGGTCCACAAAAGCAGAATACTACTGATCATTAATGAGCAGAGTCTTAGGTCTTTGGCCTAAAAACGGCAGTGGTGGTATCACTGTTATAAATCAAGAGATGGTCTTATGTCATACCATCCCCCTTTGTATATCGATCATATAACATGCTACTATTCCTTTGATCTAAGTGGCTAGTCAAGGTGCAGTGCTTTGCGGATTTTTTCCAGATAGGGAGATTACGAAGTGAATGGGTGAGGTGTTGTTAGTGTGATACAGTTCCTTTACAAGGAAATACAAAATCTTGAACGCTGACAGAGAGAAGCAACCAAGGGCAATTTTCCTTCTTACTCCACCAGATCCTTTCAGCTAGGACTTTAATGTCTCTTTCCTTCCTCAGTTTAGGGGAATTCTTTGTCGTACAGTATCAATGTTTGTTCAAGTTTTTCTTCTCCCTCTTCTTCTTTCTGTCCCCGCTTCTCCGCTTGGGCTGTTTCTCGTTTATATGTAGCCCTGCCAATAGTAGCAGTGAAGAAAGCCCTACTGCCCAAGCAGTTCAGGTTTCTGACTAGATTCAGAACTGTCTTTTGAGGGAGACAGAAGTGTATGCCAATGCTTTGAGTTCAGCAACTGCTAGTATTTCAGCTATCCACTGCTTTAAAATAGTTTCTTGGACTTTTCACTAAGTAGGGCAACAATTATTGCACTGGCCTTGACATGCTTTATCCAAGTCCTAACAGCCCAAAGTGTGTGTTAATAATGAGTAAGTATTCTATTGGCTATAGTCTGCATGAATCATGATTTGAATAGCCTTTGTCAAAAGGTGTTTTCAGTAGCTGTGTCAACTCTTTGCATCAGTCCAGTGGAAAGTAAAGAGACATTCTTAGACTTATGTGATTTGCAAAGTTGATTTGAAGGGAACAAAATTGATGCACACCTTGATTAAGTCCAAAAGATATAGGAAACCTCATTTTCTACTTAGAGTTTTCATTTTGACTAGCTGATTGGTGGATATGAGGACTTTTTGGCAACAGTATGGTGTACATTAAGCAGGTGCTTATGAAAACCTGTGTTAAGGTCAGCAAAAAACCAAGCACAACTTGCAAAATATGTTCTGCATTTCACTTCACTGCCATTCATTTTGAAGGTTTTTCAGAGAATCAGAAGACATTCTCTTTCCTTTGTAAAGCAGAGGTTCTCTCCATCACTTGGGTGTATAGTGGGAAAAGTTAGCAGATAACAAATCCCATTTTAAACCTTTTATCACAGAAAACAAGTTACCATGGTTAATGAAATGGTGGGGGGGCTGGGGCTGTGATCAGTGGTGCAGAATCTAGTTGGAGGCCTGTAACTAGTGGTGTTCCCCAGGGGTCGGTAATGCGTCTGGTCTTGTTTAACATCTTTATCAACAACCTGGATGTAGGGATAGAGTCCACCCTCAGCAAGTTTGCTGATGATACGAAGTTGGGAGGAGTGGCTGACACACCAGAAGGCTGTGCTGCCATTCAGCGAGACCTGGACACTTTGGAGAGTTGGGCGGAAAGGAACCTGAAGAGGTTCAACAAGAGCAAGTGTAGTGTCCTTCACATGGGGAGGAAATAACTGCATGCATCAGTACAGGTTAGG
>NW_010339804.1:1005-1563 GCF_000700745.2 Antrostomus carolinensis | reverse complement strand
TCACCAGCTCAATGTCAGGGACCACTGAAGTTTCAGGAGATATGACCACCACTGTGACCATGTCCAGCTCGTCTGTCACCACCTCAACATCAGGAACCACGAAAGTATCAGGAGATACAACAGCTCAACGGTCACCACCATGACTTTGGGGACCACGAAGGGATCAGAAGATACAACGACCACCTCTGGGACAGCCACCACCGTGATCACGCCCAGCTCATCTGTCACCACCATGACTTTGGGGACCACAATGATATCAGGAGATACTTTGAGCACCTCTGAGCCAACCACCAGCACGATCGTGCCCAGCTCAACGGTCACCACCATGACTATGGTGACCACGAAGGGATCAGAAGATACAACGGCCACCTCTGAGCCAATCACCACCACTGTGACCATGCCCATCTCAACTGTTACCTCCATGACTTTGGGGACCACAAAGGGATCAGAAGATACAACGACCACCACTGGGACAGACACCACCACCATCATGCCCAGCTCATCTGTCACCAGCTCAACATCAGGGACCACAGAAGGATCAGGAGATACAACCACCAC
>NW_010339804.1:0-663 GCF_000700745.2 Antrostomus carolinensis | reverse complement strand
GCTCAGCTGTCACCAGCTCAACATCAGGGACCACAAAGATGTCAGAAGATACTGTGACCACCACTGAGCCAACCACCACCACAATTGTGCCCAGCTCAATGGTCACCAGCTCAATATCAGGGACCACAATGGGATCAGAAGATAAGACGACCACCACTGGGACAGACACCACCACGAGTGTGCCCAGCTCAATGGTCACCAGCTCAACATCAGGGACCACCAAGGTATCAGGAGATACAATGACCACCTCTGAGCCAACCACCACCACTGTGACCATGTCCAGCTCAACGGTCACCAGCTCAACATCAGGGACCACCAAGGTATCAGGAGATACAATGACCCCCTCTGAGCCAACCACCACCGTGATTGTGCCCAGCTCGATGGTCACCATCTCAACATCGAGGACCACAAAAGTATCAGGAGATACAACGGCCACCACTGAGCCAACCACCACCACGGTCCTGCCCAGCTCAACAGTCACCACCTCAACATCAGGGACCACAAAGGTATCAGAAGATACGATGACCACCACTGAGCCAACCACCACCACTGTGAGTGTGCCCAGCTCAACTGTCACCTTCTCAACAGCAGGAGCCACAGAAGTATCAGGAGATGCAACCACCACTGAGCCAACCACCACCATGACTGTACACAGCTCATCTG
>NW_010339803.1:8483-8920 GCF_000700745.2 Antrostomus carolinensis | reverse complement strand
CATTAAGTTTCTCCCTGCCCATTTCTCCAGCATGTTTTATATGGCAATATTATGCCTTACTTTTTAATAGCGATACCAAAAGGATGTGTTTGTGTAAAAATAGAAATTAGTGAAAAATATGTATGGAAGACAGAACTAGAGATTGATCACCTCAAAATCCCAGATCTTCCTGCTCCCAAATGTTATAATGAGACTTTAAAATCTACCTCCAAACTTTACAACTGCCCCATCTCTCTGTTGTGGTGCCCGAAGACTGACATTGGGTCAGCCCATGTCCCCAGGCATATAGATAGGGAAAAATGGTCCATCTGGTGAGATGAAGGTAAGACAGAAGCTTTTCCAGCAATATCTGTAATGCAAGCATGGCTGTAATAACCACACTCCTGTTAAACAATTTGGCTGCCCCATGTGAGCTATTCCTAGCTTCCTGTCTTGTT
>NW_010339803.1:0-8447 GCF_000700745.2 Antrostomus carolinensis | reverse complement strand
TTAGAAAGAGATGCAGGTTAGTAATTAAAAAGTCCATTGAAAGATTAGTGCTCTCTCACAGTCTCTGCACTCAGGACAATGCATCAGCCATTTGTTACACAGAGTGAAAGTATACTTCAAGACTTCAGTACTGATAACATGCAGGCAAGTACCCCCTGAGAAAGCATGTGCTCATCCAGCAAATGCTCATTTTGAAAAAAAAAAAGAATGAAAAATTGAAAAAAAAAAATGTTCTGTCAGTACAAAATCATGATGCACAACTAGAGATGCAGCAGTAGAGGGCTGGCCAAGATGTAGGAAAGACTTCTGTGGCTTGAGGTGGACTATCCCTCCATGGCTTTGAATGGAGAGGGTAATTACACCATTATTCTGGGTGACTTTTATGAGGTTGCACATGATGGAAAAAGACAATAGCTTCCTGAATCCAATTTTCTTCCCACGCAAGGGTAATCATAATCTGTCCCTAAATATTGCTGTGTCCTAGTAATATATACGTTTATTCCTCTATCTGGAGTGCCAAAAGCATTGTGTTGCTTCATTACAGGAATCCATAAACTTGTGTAAAGTTTCCTAAATAGTGTCCTGGAGAACTGGTGGCTTGGAATAAACAAACAGTTTTGTCAAAGGAGAACAAAACATACCAGCTCCAACTTTGCACAGATGATTTTGCAGCGTTGAGGCCTACTTCATCGCTGAATGGGGTTACACATTCTCCCTAAGCTGTTCTGCTTCCAGTTACTCCATCTGTAATCATTCTAGTGTGGTTTCTAAAGGAATTGCATACATACAAACATGAAAATCCTTCCTGTCCATGTTGAGAGGAAGGTTTCTTGGAATTTATTTGACAGACAACTTATGAAACCCTCAAATAGTAATTAACTAGCACATTTTGGACAAACTTTTCAAGCAAAAGCATCTGTGCATAAAGCAAAGTAAAACATTTCTCATTTCTTATTAAGTATGACTTGGCTCGGAATGAAGCTTTGGCCCTATATCCAAGGCTTTTTTGTCTGGGGACAGGGGAAGGAGAAAAAAAAAGGTGGAAAAGGTTTTTTGTAAACATTGCTCTCTGACTTCCTCAGAAACAGTTGCTTTGACTGAACTCATTTGATCAGAGCAGCCATTTACATTGTAAACAGTAATCTCTGAAGCAGGTATTTATAAGCATTTATTTATAAGAATCACTTCTAAAGGGCAGTTGATCTCATCTGGAAGAACATCTAACACAGATCAGGTGGCAGAAAGTGATGGTCCTCTACTGAGCATGAAGGAAGCTTCATCCAGATGGAGGTCGACTCCCTCCCCAGCAACCTTCTGGCTGTAATGCTTCTCCACATGCCTGGTCTTGGAGCTCTCTCTTCAGCTAGGACCCAAAACTGACAAGTGAGTTTCTTAGTAAGAAGAAATTAACTGTGGACTGCACTGCAGGGGAGCAAGGGTCCTTAGTGGGATGAGAGGAGGACAGAACAAGAGAGAACATGATAGAGGTCTTTAAAATCATGAGTGGCAAAGGAGGTAAGGGAGGAACAACTGCTAACTGTCTTAAGAAAAGAACTAGGGGACATTAAATTAAATAGCTGGTGGCGGGTTTCATAGCAAATAAGGTCTTTCTTCATGTAACACCTACATTAGCTGTGGGACTGCTTACCACAGGACATTGCAGGTCTTAAGAGTCAACATGGGCTCAAATGCAGGCTAGAAAAATTCCTGTGAGACCTGACCAGTAATTCAGCAATGTCCTGTGGTACATGAATGTCAAGTCCTTGACATTCAAATTTCTGACCAGTTTGGAGAATATTCTGAGCAAGTTGTGACTATATATGCTTGCACTGCTCTTTCTTCATCATCCACCACCGATTGCTGTGATCTGGATGGACCTTTCATCTGATCCAGTAGAGCTGTCCCTATATGCATGTGCTTAGCTGCAGCATGATGAAAGCTAATCCCTACTTCTTTCTCCAGTGCTTATCTTGTATGCAACATATGAATGCTTCTAACCACCAAATTATTATTTTTTCTGTTTCTTCACTGCTAGGAAATAGTTCCCTCTTCTCCTGAAGTCTGTCAGTCTTTTCATGCAGTCAGTGTAAAGTGTGTCTTCATGTTAAGGGGTTAAAGAGAAAGCTCTGAATTCTCAATGGATTTAGTTTTAATACTTCCTAGCTGTTTCAGTCAATCTCTCTCCCTTGATAGTCTGAGTGTGCACGATCAACTGTTCTTCACGGACAAATTATACCTAATTTTCTGAAGTTACCTCAGAGATTACCAGATCAGATGACCCAAAGATGCAGTTTGCACCTGCAGTTTATTAACTAAATTTTTAAAAGTAGTGGAAAACCTTGGGTGACTCACTTCTGAAACATCTGAAAAGCCTGAGGCTTAAAGACTCTTGGGCACCCATTGTAGAAAAAACACATTTCAGAAACTCTTCCCACCCTTCGTACAGAAACATTAGAAACTTTTGAAGACTGCTTCAATAAAATCAGTATATATAGTAACTTTCAGTAAATTTTATACAGGAAATAAAACGTGCTACATTAGTATGCTTATTTCCCTTCAGATAAAAGACAAAATTAATTCTGTGGTTAGTGATATTTACATATAGTCCAGTGCTTATTGTCATACACAGTACTAAAGGAAATAGCTGCTACCTGGTGCCTTGAGTCTCCAAATCGAGCTCTACTAAGACCTGGATTTCTGAAAATTTTAAACGATAAATGCATCTTAATCTTACATTTTTGTCTGTAATTTCAGACTTCTCAGAAGAAAACCACATTGTCAAACTTGACAGGCAAACGTTGCAAAGGGAGAATTATTCTTAGTGTTTCCTGCACACAGAGTGAAGCAATCAGCTGGCTATAGCTGTTTATGTGCAGAGAAATATTCTGTTTTCCCCAGGTGATCTTCATAATATTTGTGTAGTCAAGAACCCAACAGTACGTGAGGGCTGTTGGGACCATCTTGAACTGGACAGGTGGTCACGTCGGCAGCCTTCCCTCTAGAGCTGTTTGTAGGCTCACTGCTTGCTTCACTGCAGCTGAGCATGGCTTAGGTTGCAGTTAATGGCTCCTCAAAGCACTATAGCTGTGGGAGGAAATCCCACTCCTCTTGGCTGAGTGAATGACAGGAGAGCAGGGAAGTAAACATGAAATTAGTAAATGTGATTGCATACCATTAAACCCTCTCCAGACTGCACAACAGTGTCACATTGGTACAGGTTGGTGGTTGGTCTCAGGCTGGAACCACTAAGATGAAATTAACCCAGAGTGGAGGACTGGTGGAACTAGGTACACGCTGCTTAAACCATCTTTCCATTCAGTTGCTTCTGAACCTGATGCATCAGCCCTGTGCTGCCTCGAGGAGAAAATTTATCCTGAATTAGGAAAGGAAAGGCATGTGGTGACTGTATTTCAGCCTGCAGCTGTGTCAGTGTTCATCCCATCACCAGGCCAGGAGCTTCACATTGGACAGAGGCTCCCAGATGAGGAAATTCCTGTGGGTCAGCACTTTTACCTGTGAAACGGTCCAGCACTGGCTCTGGCATACTCTTGCCATCTGCCTCCCACTCTTCACTTTGTAGGTACTCTCCCTCCCCTTTTGAGTAAACAAGAGAATAAGGCCTGAACCCACTGACACTTTGTATGGGAGCTGTGTGAAAGAAAAGGCTCCTTTTGCCCTCTCTCCCTTTCCTCCCTGTGTATTCGCACAGGCCTCCCATAAGGATTCCTGGTAGCAATTTGAGTGTCTGAAATATAAAAGTCATTTCTGCAGAAGAATGATACATAATGCATACACAGCTGTGGTGAAGAGGTTGGGGTAAATGTTTCCAGGTATAGGCTGAAATTTCTGCAACTATATATTTAGTTTGTAAATATTTCCACAATTTAGTCCCTGTCTCATACGGTCATATACAAGTTTCATCCAAGAGAGTTTTAAATCTGTCTTAAGGTTTCCAACACCTTTTAAGATGTTTCAAATAATGTGCCTGTTTTACAAATGGGAGATCTTTTTAGAACAAAGTCAAATTATTTGTCAAAACTCAAAAGTTTAGTGACAGGGCCAGGATTAAATTGCAACAGTGATGACCCTTATTCCAGTCAACTACTCATTGTCACCTGTCTCTGTCTATGTACTGAGTATTGACGCAGTGTGCAGTCATTCAGCATAAAGGACTGGAGTTTTTATTGAAAAGCTAAAATTTGAGAAAACATCCTGAATGTTCATTGCAACGACCAGCACTTCCCATAGACATCTTTAATCTGTAGCTTTTTTGGCATTATCAAGTGTATTTCTGTTCTAGAAGGTGTTAAAGAAATGTATGTTAGAGCTGTCTCTAACACCGTTTCTAGCAAGACATCAACAAGGTATTTTGCCATTGGGAACTCACAGAAGTTTCATGTAGCTGCCAGCCAAAATGTTGTTCAGACTCAAAACTACCATGTGACAATTGTACTGTTCCACTCAGTGAAAAATATAAATGGCTGTGGGAAAAAGCAATCCAAAGCTCTCTGGAGACACAGAAAGATTTCTGTTGAGTTCAGTGAGTTTTGGAGGAGACCCTTAAGAATGCAGTGATAATCAATTAACCAAATATTTAAGTTTACTCATACAGGACTATGCACATTTTATTCTCTAGAAATGTACTAGACACCAAACAGATCTAAGAGCTTGAGTTCAAACAGGAATAACTGCAGCAATATAAGAAAACTTGTACGTATGCTAAAGAAAGAAAATTTTCTACTGGAAGTTCAGGTAAATGTAGAATCAGCTGCAAAAATACAGAGTGATTGTTGGAATTATGCAATTCCAGCCCAAAACCCCACCTTTGGGCCAAGATTAATTCCAAATTGTTTGATTATACAAATATTTGCCTGTGTTTTTTCTTAGGTATATTTCTAAGCAGCGTCTTAAAAAACTTATTCTCCAAAACCAGATTAACCAGGATGTAAAAAATAAGAAATGACATATGCTTATATTAACTGAATATATTATAGCCATTGGCAAACTTGTATGATAATTACTTTTTCCAGGGAAGGTCATCCTGTATCATGCGCTTTATAATAAAGAGATGCTTATGTAACACAACTATTCAAACCACTGGGATGACTCCAGCTAAGGCAGGACCAGGATTTCTTATGGGTCAGTTCTGGATTATTTCTGCATATTATACAACAAGACACAAAATGCTTAAATGGTATTGAGAGCAAAGCCCAGCACCCAGGACTTCCTATCCCACTTAAGCATCCTGACTATGGGGCTATATAGCCACACTTTCTCCCATTTTCTTTCTTTGCCCATGGATTCTTGCATACTTCACTGTGACAACAGGAGGATGGAAAATGGTCCTTCCCACCTAACTGAAAACTTTGTATCTGGAGCATTCATGTGGCAGATAGGATCTGTGGGTTCGAACCCTCTTGGTTTGGGAACCCCTAGAGCTCTGATCTCAGCGTCTCTGTGCAATGCTTTTATCACCAGACAGCTATACAAACAGTGAGTAATGTCACCTCCTCCTCTGGCTGCATATTAAAGGATGATGTTAAGATGCTACATGGCTCTTAAATACAGTTACAGGGGTTGTGAAAAAAGTTAGGAGCTTCTGTCCTTTGGATTTTAGACATCCTATAGGACTGAACCCTGCAACCATCTAATCTTCCAAACTTGCTTGCTGGGCTACTAATAAAAAGCCAGAACTACTTTTCACAGGGATCACCGAGTTCCAAAAAACGAGGATCCTTTGTACTTATTTTTTGTAATAACTTGTGAGTGGCAATCTGAAACACTCTGTAAACATTAGTCCCAGAGCATCCAGGGGAACTAACATACAGTTTTCTCAATTCACAACAAACAAGCAAGGAAATGCTCAAATGAGTGCCTAGGAAACAAAATGGAGCAGTTGTCCTAGTGGATATTTTGCCTTGGGGTTACTGTGGACCTAAAATATACACATATTTTTGTCCTTTGTTAATTATTTTAGACTGCATCCATTCTAATTAGATTCTTAGCTAAGACTGAATAGTGAGTTTCTGTCTATTTTTCCAGTTTCTTAATTCACCCTTTGGCTCAGTGACTGGCTTCCATTTTATGTCTCTGGAGAGCATAACATACTGCCTGAATAACTATGCTGGTTTATGTCCAAGGCACTTATCTGCTTCCATTAAACCATGATGAGTTTTAAAATTAACACAAGAGAAGGCAAAACTACTGTCATCCAGATTTTCATCTCATCTACTTTGGTATAAATTCAATAATTAAAATTCTACTGGAATTCTTTTTTCTTGAGATTTTTGTGAACTGTTACCCATTTCAACAGTAAACAGTTAAAAGCTGAGATAATTCAGGTTTGATCATATTTCCCCCTTTTGCCAAAATAGGCTTAATTGAGAGAAGATGGAAAAACTATAAAGCAAAACTAATGGCCTGAAAATACGTTCTTGTAAAAAATAATTTAAAGGTAGTCTTACAGAGGCAGAGTTGCAAGATTTGTACTTATAGAGTGGTTGAAAGTTACTCAAACTGTCATGGAAGCTGAAGGATGATTATTTAGACCTACAGTTGACAGGTGATTAAGTAACAAAACCACATTGGCTGAAAGTAAAACAGTTAAATTAGTTTAAAGGACCTTTACTATACTAATGACCTGAGATACCTAGGGTCCCAGCTGGCTCCATATAGTCCCCAAACTCCAGGTGCTTTCTTCACATGTTGTCCATCACATTCATTTGTCTTAACCTTTGTTTAATAGGCCATCTCTATTTTCTTTATCTAACTCAAACACTGCTAGGCAAAAGTAGTAATTTTGAATTCTGCTCATTCTACACTCATTTACCAGCAATAAAGTGACCCTAAACCTTACAGACATTTGGCAAATACTCCTTAGCCTTCCACTGTAGATATTTTCTTGTGAAACTTCTGAACCTTTTGTGGTCTCACCAGTTCATACCCCACATATGTTGAATATTCCTATACAAATACATATGCCTTATGATTTAGCCAGTGGCTTCTCCAAAATGGTTCTTGTAGGTGTCCCTATCTCCCCTCACTTCTTGTTGAACTGTTGATAAGTGAGAAAGCATCTTCTGAGGGTTCTTGGGGCCACTGACCCACATATGAGTTTTGGGTCCATAGATCAAAGGAGATTGTTCACCTCCCAAGAGGTAAAAGTCTCACCAGGAGGTTGTTCTCCTACCAGACAGATTTTGTTTAATACAGGAGTGAAGGGAATGAAGGTCACTCATATCAGTAAATCCTCCAGGAGACATACTGCAAATGACAGTAACCTCAATGCTGAAGTAGTAACATTGATGTGACTATGGTAGTCTTAGGATACACAGATCCAAAAGAGGATCAGAGCACAGGAAGAGGTATTGTCCTTTCTTAATCACTTCATAGACCTGGAATCTTTTTGGATTGCATCTGCTGTCGTTTCTTATCACGCCTGATGAAATAGACTCTGAACCTGAAAGGCATGGACCACAGCTAGGGGCTTAGCATTACGAGAGTGCAATAAGATGGCTAAATCTTCACAAAGTGAACTTGATTCATTTTCAGAGTCATCTGTAGATCAAATTTAATTATTAATTATATTGCTTCATAATCAACTAATGAAAATGTTTCTACGTTTGAGAAACTGGTGCTTTTTTTAGTAGCACAAGGATTTTACTAGAAGCCCTGTTATAAACTAGTGATCAGCACTGGGGAGAGGATCTCAACTATAGTGTTTTTCACAGTTTACATGCTTTAGTGGTGTGATTTACTGAGGTTACATTGCAAAATATATTTATTATTTTTATCACATTATTTATTTGAAGTTCTATATGTTGTCCTAATTTCACTAGATAAGTAGTCCGCCATAAGCTGTTTGCACGCTTTAAAGTTGACATAATCTATTAAATGCTTTTTGATACAAGGCTTTTTGGATTATGTGGTGGATTTGTTCATGGTATATTGCATTTACAAGCTCAAACATATGGTATTAATAAAGAGTGATGGCTCTGACAATTTTCTTTTTTAAATAATGAAACTTTTTTGACTAAGGGCTGAAGATGCCAAGGTAGCCATTCTGTAATCTAACAAACATGTGCACAGATGTACTTGAACACATGGTCATCAATGCATGTCTGTAAACTTACATAAGTATAATGTGAATCACCCTTGGAACTATCCCATAAAAGCTGCTCCAAAGTCTATTTGAATCTATAGAAAGATTCCCACTGATTTTTTTTATGTTGTGGATGACATCCAAAAGGGATGATTACAGATGTTCTTTGCAGAAAGCAAGTTATCAACTTCTTTAAGAACTGGTGAAATTCTCTCATGGCAAAACTTCCACTGACTTTATTGAGATCAGGATTTTGCCTATGTATGTCTAGACAGTCATCTTTATGTGCTCTTTAATGGCCAAGAAGCAATGCTGATTGTGGTGGTTTAAACCACAGGTAGACCAT
>NW_010339802.1:0-1342 GCF_000700745.2 Antrostomus carolinensis | reverse complement strand
CCCTGACCCCCCTCTCTCTCCCCCCGCAGCGTGGAGCCCACCGAGCCCGGCGACTACAAGCTTTGCTTCGACAATTCCTTCAGCACCATCTCGGAGAAGCTGGTGTTCTTCGAGCTGCTCTTCGACAGCGCCCCGGGGGACGAGGACGAGGAGGAGGAGGAGGAGGAAGGAGACGGGTGGGTGGAGGCGGCGCAGCCTGAGGATGCGCTGGACGTCAAGATCGAGGACATCAAGGTGGGTTCACCAAGGTCAAGGGTAACGTTGGTTTCGACAATTCCTTCAGCACCATCTCGGAGAAGCTGGTGTTCTTCGAGCTGCTCTTCGACAGCGCCCCGGGGGACGAGGACGAGGAGGAGGAGGAGGAGGAAGGAGACGGGTGGGTGGAGGCGGCGCAGCCTGAGGATGCGCTGGACGTCAAGATCGAGGACATCAAGGTGGGTTCACCAAGGTCAAGGGTAACGTTGGTTTTGGGGTGAATTCCATAGTTTTGGGTTAATTTAGGGGTGGAATTGGTAGTTTTAGGTGAACGATGGGACTTAACGATGAAGTTCAAGATCTTTTCCAACCCAAATGGCTCTAAATGTCCCTGCTATTGCTGGGGGGGGGTTGGACCAGCTGAATTTAAAGGTCTTTTCCTACCTCAAACCACCTTGGAATTGCACGTGGAGGCGGGTGGGAGTCAGCACATCCCTTCCCATCCCCCAGGAATCCATCGAGACCATGAGGAACCGCTTGGAACGGAGCATCCAGATGCAAACGCTCCTTCGAGCCTTCGAAGCTCGAGACCGGAACCTCCAAGAGAATAATTTGGGTCGAGTGAACTTCTGGTCAGCTGTGAACTTGGCCGTGCTGGTGGTGGTGGCTTTTCTCCAGGTCTACATGCTCAAGAGCCTCTTTGAGGACAAGAGGACAGTGAGGACATAGATGGAGGGACACGGGACTCTGCGCTGCTCCCCTCCAGCTCTCACTTCTCCCTCGTGGCAGGGATTAAACCTGCCCAGCTCTCCACCGTGGTGTCTTGGAGCTGATGTGAACCCCCAAAAGGAGGGAGATTTGGGGGTGAATCTCACTGATTTAATCACCAAAAAGCCTTGAATCCACGTCCCTGAGCCTTTCAGGAAGGAATCTGTTTATTCTGGATGAGTCACGGGGGGAAAAATGACCAGAAAAGGGAATTTGAGGAGGAAAAATCTCCCTCCTGGGAGCTATAAATGAGGGGACAGAGCTGAGCTGGGGGAAATGGGGGGGAAAACCCACCAAAATGGGGGTGAGCGTTGGATCAGAGACACCCCAAAAACCTCCCCTTGATTTGAGACCCCCAAAATCTCCCCTTGATTAGAGA
>NW_010339801.1:960-1218 GCF_000700745.2 Antrostomus carolinensis | reverse complement strand
TACTTCAACAAGGACCCCTCGGTGGACTCGCCCGACAGCGTCTACCTCAGCAGCGAGCAGGACGCTGGAGCGTGTGGTGTCAACCCCCTCGCCTGCCTGCCCCCTGCTGCCGCCTGTGCCCCCCACCTGCCCCCCTTCCACTATGGGGGCTTCCTCAACCTCAGCCTGGCCCCACCGCCCGGCGGGGTCTGATGGGGCTGGGGCTGCTGCTGCCCCGTCCCCGCTGGTGCGGGTGCTCCATGTCCAGCGTCGGGGCCC
>NW_010339801.1:622-896 GCF_000700745.2 Antrostomus carolinensis | reverse complement strand
CTGCCGCCGCACCAGGATCTGCCCATCTCCCCATCCCTGGCGTGTTGCATGCTCAGGGTCAGGTTTTTGGAGGAGCTCAGCTCTCATTTCAGCACCACAATGGTGCCAAAAGTGGACTCAAAGCCTCTGAAAAGCAGCCCCTAGGAGTGATTTTCTGAGACTCCATCCAGGAGGGTGGGACTGTGGGGTGCCCATGGCCTCTTTCCTCTTCTGGGACTGGGGCTCCTGCTGCCTCCCCAAGGTAGGTGGGTGCCTGCAGGGCAATGGTGCCAGC
>NW_010339801.1:0-511 GCF_000700745.2 Antrostomus carolinensis | reverse complement strand
CGCAGCCACTGCAGCTCCAGAGCTGCCGGGATCCAGGCACTGCTGAGCTCTGGCTGCTGCAGCGGTGCTGAGTTCTGGGGACAGGGACAGTGACTGGGTGCTGGGCTGCACTGGGAGCCCACAGGAGGAACACACTGCAGGACTGTGGGATGGGACTCCCTGAGCGGAGCTGCCCCAGGTCCACCCTTCCCCAATAAACAGGCACTCGGGTGCTTTTGCTGACCAAGCTATTGTGTAGCTCGTGGGTGCTGCTGCGGCTGGGGGGGAGCTGATGCTGCTGGCGCTGGTGCCCTGTGATGGACGGTCCTGGCTCAGCTCTGTGGCACTCACAGGGGTCCGAGGGCTGTGGGACCAGTACAGCACCTGACACGGTTGTGTGAGTGTGCACTGGCCGTGCTCGTGGACCCTGGGTCTGGCAGGAGGCTCCTGCCAGGGAATATGGGACAAACAAGCTCGTTAATGTGTAACGGCTGTAACGCGGTGCATTCACCGGGCCCGGCCTTGGGTGGGG